>NC_135310.1:131361080-131648580 GCF_048772815.1 Callospermophilus lateralis | reverse complement strand
TTTCCTGGAGAGGTACTGACCACCTTGTGATACTCACCTCTATGGGCTGGGACAAAATCAGATGATGTTTCACCTGTGCCTACCCAGCAGTGGCCCACAACCATGAATCATGATTTTTTATTCTCATCTTTGACCAAGCTCCTATGAAGACTGTAGAGAGCTGTGGGTTAAGCCAACCCTTTATGAGAGTAACCCACTTTCATGTTTGTTATACTACAATCTCCTTGTCCATGGAGGGTGGGGGTTCAGCAATTTTCAGCTAGTAGCAAACTCTTCACAGATTCCTTCTAGATGATTATTGAGACATTTTACAGAGGAACTTCCTCTGGTTTTATTTGTTGCTGTCTGAAGGTGGGGAGAAGCTGTGTTGATTTAATTTTTTTTTTCTAGGAAAGCTGACCAGTTGTGGATGCTACAAAATATCTGCCATGCCCAGCATAGCTTTCAGTCCACAATTTGGGATGATGGTAGAGTAAAGCTAGTTGTGACTCCTGATCCCTCTATACCCAAAAACTGAGGCAGAGAAGAAACAACTTACTAGAGAGATGGGTGACAAAGTATTGAACATTTTATACTCTGAGACCTGGAGAGTCTGTTCCAGTTTGTTTACTAGAGCAGGAAATAAGAACAGTTTCTTAATCCTGAACCCAAATGAGGACAGTGTGAGGAGGGAGTGGCAAAGAAAAAGGTGAAGAAGAAAAGCACATAAGTTTGCTTCCTTAACAAGAATTCAAAAGAAAAGCAGACAAATTAAAATGTGACAGAGGCAGTAGAGTCAGTTAAAGAGATCAGGTGTTTAATCTGTGTTGTAGGTTTGATATCTGTAAGTATTCTGGCTGTGGAAATGTACAAGACAGTGAATTTCTTCTGCTGAGCAGACAGTGAATTTCTTTTGGTGAGCAAACTCCTGGGGATAACAGGTGCCCTGTTTCCCACAGTTAGAATATTCTGAAGTTTATTCCAGGAACTAGTAAGATGGCTAATACATGCTTAATACTTAGCTGCTATAATAATGTCCCATGAGGAGGCTCTGTGCTAGAATCTTATCAGGCTCGACCTTGATCCAGATACTCAGCTCCTGGGAATAAAAGCACTCTCTTGTTAGACAACAAAAATGTTTCACTGAGCCTAAACTTGCCCACATAACAGTAACTTTATACAATGGACTTTCTTGAGAGCTACACAAAGCTCCTAATATTGCACATTGGAACTTACTATGTAACTGAAGAATAAGCTGCAGAATGTTGCTAACTCTGTAATCTGCCTAGTGATACAATAAACAATAGGTGCTAATGATGCCAATGACCTAAAATAACCTATTGATATAAATAAAGCTAGCAGCTGGGGTGAAGAGCTTTGCTTTGCCTCTGCACCTTCCTTCTGACTCCTTTTGCTTTCCTTACAGATATTCAGAATACATGAATACATGCTAGTACATATATAATATATGGAAAGTACTGGGAACTGAATTGGAGCAAATTAAATTCCATGCTTATATAATTATGTCAAAATGAACCCCAATATTATGTATGACTGTAATGTATTAATTAAAAGTTTTTTTTTAAATAAGAAAAAATGTATAAAATTACTGATAAACTGTATAAGGTTCGAAAGAGGATAAAGAGAAAAAAATGGACAAAAAACAGAATAGAAAAGAAAAGTAATAGAAACTAAGATAAAAAAAAATCTTGGGAATTTGAGACAGGAGAAAGAAGAGGAGTAATCTGAGCTTGGGAAGCAAAAATAGAAAGTATGAGTCCAGTTATGCTTTAAAACCTTAGAAGAAACACAATCAATTGGGTTGAGAGCTACATTATTAAATAATCATTGATAGATTCAATATGAAAAGTAGTATCTGTAAGGTTGAAATTGACATTAGAGCTGTTCATATTTCATGCTGAACCATTTGTAGTGGGGAGATTTTTTTTATTGAGTTTTCTTGATTTAGATTTCATTAGAATTTGGGACTTTTGGAAGACATTCACTTCTTCTCTGCTTTACATCCATGTTTCCCTCGTTATGAGATAATGATCACACCAACTCACTTCTGATACAATTCTAAGAGAAACTCCTCCAATATTTCTTCAGTGCATCCAGGTACCTACTAACTTTCTGGTGGGTCAGAGTAGATGGTGCCTAATAGTCAGAGGTATAGCAGCCAAGTTATTACTCCTTGTTAGGTGTAGTCTTCTGTGCTTTCCTGAAAAAAGGTCATGTATCCAGTGCTTTCAAGTCTAGTACCAGCTCCTCTATGTATATTTCAGAGTGTGGGGGGTTTGACTGTATAAGGTAGAGTATAGTGGTCTGATTAAAGTGGCAGTGTGGTGACCTGTGGGAGGTGTAGGACTGCTGTTCCCTGTAGGGTCACTGGTCTGTGGGTTTGTATCTGGAAAAACTCAGTGGTGGCTGGTGTTTGAGGGATGATATTCCATAAGCCCCTCTGTGAAATGAACTGAATACTGTATGCCCAAAGTTCTCCACTGGCTCTTTGTTTGGTATTATCCCTGGGAAATGCCTTCTATGAGTTCCTGCAACTGAATGAGAATTGAGTTAATTTTCTACTCTGCAACCTATAGCTGTGGACCTTCCAAGAGATGTTGGTATAGAGGAGTCACTTCTCTGGTTGCTACAGTTCTCTTGCCAATTGGTGCTTGTTATTCAGCCTAGAGGCCCAAGTCTGTATTGTTAGGTCAATGAAGGTGACTTAGGAACAAAGCACCAAGCAGCCCATGCATGAAACACCAATCAGGTGCTTATGGAACTGCCTGTCAATCAATGGGGTCTCCTGGCCAATCTGGACCTTATCAAGCTCCCCTGACAAACTGCAGTGGGACAAGGGACTCTAAAAACCCCCTTTCATGTCTCAAGCCCTCCCTTCTTGCCCTAAGCCCATAAAATTCTAGTCTGGTAGAGCCCCTACACAGTTTCTCCTCAGACCCTCTTCTTGCTCTCCCAGTCTGATAGAATTCTGTCTGGGAGTGAGATCTCAATAAAGCCTAATTCAGTGGCCTTCTTAAATCTGCCTCCTTTTGGTTGCCACTGTTATATGGCCTTACATGTATATTTGAAGGATGGTGGGTCTGCTGGTTGTTTTTTTTGGATGCGTGGGCATTGAGCAAGAGATCAGGATTGTCACTGACTTCTGTGGTTCACTGAGCACCCATTTCTCTCTGCTGGTGCTTGTTTATAATGGCTCTATCTAGATACTTGGTAGCTATCTGCAAATGTCTGTGAGTACCTGCTTTCTGTGGGTTGTTGGTGGCTTTGAAGCCTTCACCCCTTCTGCTGCAGATCACTGTGGTTTTATGGCTTGGTGGCTGTCTTTAGTGTGTCAGTTGGCTGGTCTGTACCTGAGTTGCTAAGGTTGAAGGCTGCCCTGGCTGCAAATGGCTGAGTGCCCGTTCCCCTCCATCAGGGATTCTTTGTAGTAACCCTCTTTAAGCACCTAGTGGCTGTTTGTAACTGAGTGGGTCTGCTCCCTGTGGGTAGTTTGTAGCATAGAAGCTTCAGCTCTGGATGCTGCAGATCACTAAGAGTTTACCCATTCCAGCTGGTGCTGTAAAGCATTAGTTGTACTATTTTGCATAAGACCTTACAGTTAGAGGCTATGAATCCCTGAGTACCTGCTCCCCTCTACTGGGGCTTCTTTATAGTGGCCCTATATAAGTGCTTGGTGGCCCTATAGAAGTGCTGTAACTTTCAGTCCTATAAGTGCAGATTCTCTGTACATGATTTGGGGCACAAAATCCTCCAACAGGCTGCTGCAAATGTTACCACCGATTATCTTCTGATCCCTTTCATATTGAAGTTTGAATATTAGAGAAGCACGCCAAGGCAAGCATATAAAGCAGGGCTTATTTTAAAAGGAGTAATATAGACTTCTCCTGTGAGGGAGAAGGGGGCCATAGCTGGTATCCTGGTAACCCAAGAAGCGAGGGATTCTACCCTATTTATATGTCTTAGGCTTCCTTTATTCTCCTGCTCTCTTCCTCTTATCTTTCTCCTTCCTGCTAGTGACTAGGCCCAGGAATGCTTGGTGGGATGGCCAAAAGGTGGGAAAAAGGTGGGATGAAGGGGGAAAGGTAGGATGGAGAAGCCCTGGACAGATTAATTAACAAACTTTTAGCTCCCCTAAGGGAGGTACAATTCCTGGGACAAGTTCCTTTAGCAACAGTTTGGAGCAGGGGCAGATTCTTGATAAGGGTGGAGGAAGGGCTCTGAAGGAATTAACATTTCAATCCCTCAGGGGACAGTCTCCAATTTCCAGGACTCCCTCAAAATTGGTCTCCTTGATCCTTGATCTGACTTGATTAGATTTACCTATCTATGCTGACTGCCTCTTTAATTCTAGCTTCACAAATCTCACAAGGATTTTTCCCATTCTCTTAAAGGTGGCAGAGTGTTACTTGGCCCATCTTAATATGATCTCCTTTAGCTGGTGGCTGAGAAATGCTTAGTGGTCTCTTTTATCTTCTAGTACTTATTTATTGGGGCCCTAACTAAGAGCTTGGTGGCTGTCTGCAACTCTGGAGCCTGTGCATGCAGGCTCTCTGGGCAGTCTGTGACACAGAAGCATCCAGCCTGGCTGCTGCAGATTACCAGGATTTGACCTGTCATGGTAATGTGGGTAGGGTGTCAGCTGCCCCTTCTTCATCTAACTCCCAAAGAGGCTGTGAGGAGCATTGGGTTGAAGTTAGTACTCCCTGGGAGTGATTGGCTTTTAGTTCATCTCTATCTTACTTCCCTGTCCAAGGTTAGGGGAAGGGGGTTTCAGTAAACTGCAGCTGTCAGAGATCTCTCTACAAGTGTCTTTTTTATGGATTAGTAAGAAAACCCATTTCAGAGGCATTCCCTATGGTTTTATTTATTGCTATCTGGATGTGTGAAGAAACTGTGTTGATTTAATTTCTTCTAGGAAGACTGACTAGTTGTGGACTCTAAAAATAACTGTCTTGCCTGGTACAGTGGTACTTCTCTCCTGCCAAGAGTTTGGGCTGAGTTGTACAATTTTCTTTACTGTCTTTGCTGTTTCTGCTCTGTCTTAACTTGGTCTGCTTTTCTTTCCAACTCTTTTAAGCAAGGAAATTTGAGGGTTTTTTCCTCCCCCCTTTTCTCACTGTTTTTCCTCTCCCCTGACCCCTCTCTGATCAGTGTTCAGGATCAAGAAATTCTTTCCTTATTTTCCATTCCAGTAACCAAACTCCAAGTCACTTAAGGTTCCAAGGTGTCCATAATTGAATTTTTGAGTCTTTACTCTGCATCCACTACTTATTCAGCTGTTCCTTCACTGCTTTGTTTCTGGACTGGGGTGATCAGGTTGTTGCATAGATCTGCTTTATCATCTCAAGAGAGTGTGTTTAGTATCTTGATTCACATTTATCCCCCTAGAACTTGAATCTTCTCTCCTGGATAGTAAGGCTTGCGCTGAGAAGTCTACTGTTAGTCATATTGTAATTAAATTACAAGATGATGTCAGATCAGGCGAGGTGGGCAGTGACCAAAGGAAGCAGATTTAAAGGGACTGCTGAACCAGGCTTTGAGATATCACTCCCTTGCAGAACTTGATCAGATCCACAGAGAGGAGAAACCACGTGTAAGCTCAACTGGACTGGATTTTTATGGGGCTTACAGCAGGAAGGGAAGGGCTTGAGACAGGAAAAAATGTGTTTTTAGGGTCCCTTGTCCCCTTGGAGTTGGTCAGGAGAGTTGGCTGAACTCCAGTATTGTCTAGGGGGTCCTGCTGGTTGACAGGCGTTAGTCAGGAGATCTCACTGATTGACATGTATTTCAGCTGGCACCTGATTGATGTTCCTTTCCTTCAAGGGCTGCTATGTTCTAAGTTGCCACTAAGTTGCCACCACTGACCTAACATTCCAGCCTTTTTGGTGATACAGGGCAGTGAATTTCATCTAGCTACTTCCTGCTTATTTAGGGGAGTCATGGGGGCTAGTGGCTTGGATGTAGGTTTGGTTGGTAGGGGACTGTAGGGGTGTAGGAATATCTGGTTGTAGGTCACTCTGGCAATTTTACTTATGTGCTTTCAAGCAAACCTGGGGAGGCAGGGAGCAATCATTAAAGGAAGTCCTATTACTAACATAGGAGTGAGAATGGGAGTCAGCCACGCAATGAGGGTTGAGTTTAGCCAGCCCGGCCAAGGGTCGTTTGATGGTTGCTGTTTAAGGGTTGCTATTTAAGCCTTTCACCCAAAGGACGGAGGGTGTCAACATTCTC
The DNA here is from genome assembly GCF_048772815.1 of Callospermophilus lateralis. Taxonomy (NCBI): domain Eukaryota; kingdom Metazoa; phylum Chordata; class Mammalia; order Rodentia; family Sciuridae; genus Callospermophilus; species Callospermophilus lateralis. The sequence continues at coordinate 131,642,349 of NC_135310.1, read as the reverse complement.
TTTGACCAATCCAGTTTCATTGATATAATAGCAGCATTCTTCTTTCAGGAACAGACAGGTTCCTCCTTTATCTGCTGTTGAAATATCTCTAGATCTTTTATTATGCAATGAAACTTGGGCAAGAGATGTTATTTGCCTTTGTAGGGAAGTGAGAGAGGCAGCTGATGCCTCTACTTCTTCACGAAGTAGTTGTTCAAGCTTCTGAGTAGCAGTTACGGCATCACCAAGTCCTCCTGCACCGAGTCCAGAGGCAGTGAGGGAGGAGGCCAGGGAGAGTCCAACTACTATTGGTAGAAAAATGACGCTTCTTGTCTGGAAAGGGAGGTAGTAACAAGCCATGTTAATTCAGTGTCACTGTACAGAATTAATTGAGGGACAAAGTTGGAAGAAACACAAAAAGCAAATGGCTTAGATTTTTTTGTTAGGGTACCATTGCACCAGAAAAAGAACCCAGGCAGAGCAAAAGTTAAGGAAGAAATTCAAACAATCTTCTCATATTTCTCATCAGCACGTGTCATATTCTCCAGGATAAATCATATATTAGTCAACACATCAAGTCTTAGTTAATTTAAAAGAGTTGAAATAGCATATCTTCCCAGACCATGTTGAAATAAAAAATAAATAAAAAATAAGAATAATAGAAAAATAAGCAAATATGTGGAATTTGGATAATATGCTACAGAGCAAATGGATCTAACAGACATTTAGAACATTTCATCCAATGTCCCATTTGTGACCAATGGGACATTGAAGAAAGTAAAAAGAAATTAAATTTCTTGAATCCAAATGAAAATAAAACAACAATATATTGAAATCTGTGGACTATAGCACAGTAGTGACAGGAAAGTTTATAGCAATAAATGTATACATTGGAAAAATAGAAAGATTTCAAATAAACTTAATGGTATATCTGAAGTACTTAGAAAAGCAAGAACAAACCAAATATAAAGTTGCAGAAAAAATGAATAATAAAAATCAGAGCATAATAAAGAGAGCAACTAAGAACAGAGAAGGGAGGAAGAGCATGAGAAGAAGATTAACATTAAACAGGGAAGAGAGGTGGGAGGGAAAGGGAGAGAGAAAGGAAATTTCATGGAAATGAAAGGAGACCCTCATTGTTATACACAATTACATATAAGAGAAAGTGAGGGGAAAGGGAAAAAAACAAGGGAGAGAAATGAATTACAGTAGATCGTGTAGAGAGAGAAGATGGGAGGGGAGGGAAGGGGATTGGGGATAGTAGAGGATAGGAAAGGCAACAGAATACAACAGACACTAGTATGGCAGTATGTAAAAACATGGATGTGTAACTGATGTGATTCAGCAATCTGTATATGGGGTAAAAATGGGAGTTCATAACCCACTTGAATCAAATGTATGAAATATGATATGTCAAGAGCTTTGTAATGTTTTGAACAACTAATAATAATAAAAAAGAAAAACAATACAGATCAATGAAGCAGAGTTGGTTTTTTAAAAAGATTAATGAAGCTGGTATGAATTTAGTGGACTAAGAAAAAAGAGAGAGAAAAAATTCAGAGAGAGAAATAGAGACCACATATACCACAGAAATGCAAAGGATCATAAGATACACTATGAACAGTTATATGGTAAAACCTAGGGCTGGGGATATAGCTCAGTGATAGAATATTTGCCTAAAATGAACTTTAGGTTCAATCCTCAGCATTGTCCAAAACAAACAAACAAACAAACAAACAAAAAACAATAAAAGAAACTGTAAAACTTAGAATAAATGGATAAATTCCCAAACACACACAACTTACTAGAATTGAATCAAAGAGGAAATCAAAACAGGCAATAATGAGACTGAAGCAATTTCCCATCTAAAAAAGTCAGGACATGATGTTTCTTCTGCTCATTCTACAAAACTTTTAAAGAATAATTAATTTCAATTTTTCTGAAACTATTCTAAGAAAGTGAAATGAAAAGACCTCTGAAAAACTCTTTTACGAAGTAATCATTATCCTGATACAAGAATCAGACAAAGATACAACAATAAAAATGCTACAAATTTAAATTCCTGATGAACATAGATGCAAAACATTCTCAATAAAATACTAGCAAACTGAATTCAACAGTACTTCAAAAAGGTTATACACCATGATCAAATGGCTGCAATGATGGTTAAACATATAAAAATCAATAAACAGGATACTACACATCAACAGAATGAAGAGCAAAAGTATATGATCATCTCAATGAATGTATAAAAGTATTCATAAGATTTAACATAAAAAATCCTTTACAAGTTAGGTGCAGAAGTAACATACCTTAATGTATTAAATGTTGTAAATAACAAATCTACTACTAATATCCTATCAAATGGGGAAAAGCTAAAAACATTCCCTCAAAGATCTGAAGTGAGATAAGGATACTCACTTTTACCAATCTTATTTAATATAGTATTGGAAGTCTTGATAAGAGAAATTATGCAAGAAAATAAATGCAGGGTATCCAAATTGGAAAGAAGTTAAATTATCCATGTTTGCATATGATATGATTTTTTACATACAGAAAGCTATATAATCATCAAAAAGATATTAGAACTGATAAATTCAGTAAAGTTGCAGATACATCATCGACATACAGGAAAAAAAAAAAAGCAGCATTCACATATACCAAAAGCAGAGTTACAAATTAAGTTGCAAAAAAAAAAAAAAAAAAAGCAAATTAATTTGTAATAGCTTTAAAAAAATAAAGGTATTTAGGAGTTAGTTTAATTATGAAGCAACAGATTTCTATAATAAAAATTATAAAACATTGGTAAAAATTATAAAGAACACAAAAAGGAAAAAATGTTCAATGTTTATGAATTAGAGATTAATATTGTTAAAATGACTATACTACCCAAAATGATCTATAGATTCATTGCAATTCCCATCAAAATACCAATGACTTTCTTCATAGAAATAGAAAAAAAAAGTCCTACAATTGGCTGTAATGCATACTCTGCAGTGATGGCAATCTATTCTTTCCTATTCAAAAGGCATTCCTGACTATTCCAATTTATGCACAGAAATGTTGCCAGATTGCCAATAAATATAACTTCTTTTTTACTCTCACTAATTCAGAGGACTCATTTTTTTTAACGAAATATCTCTCTATTTTACCCACTAAAATGGATTAAACTGTATATTAAAATATTTAATATTTTAAAATATTATATAAAATATAAAATAATAAATAATATATAACATATTCATTAAGCAATGGCATCTGCATAAATTGAGGTTAATTAATCATGAGATTCAGGATTCTGTGAAAGCATAGACTGCTTCACAGAGACTGCAGAGTGTAGCCAGTCTGTACATAATCCTGGGCCATATTTGAGGAGACTGATAAAATGTTTTCATTTAAACTGAGCTCATTAACTTCATTCCTGTGCTATTGTTATGATTACTTGCTTAATCTATTGTTATAGTTTGGATATGAGGTGTCTCCCTAAGCTCCTATATTAATTCAGGCATTTTGTAAGGTAAAATGATTGAATTGTGAAAGATGTAACCTAATTATCATAGTTTGAATGGACTGACTGGGTGATAACAATAGGTAGGAGAGGCATGGCTGGAGGAGGTGTGTCATTGGGGGCCATCCCTGAGAGGATTCATTTTCCTTTTCCCTCTTCTCCCTCTGTTTCCTGTATGCCACAAGGGAAGCTGTCTTCCTCTACTATGTCCTTCCCCCATGATTCCCTGCCTCACCATGGGCCTATTTTTGATGGTTTATGGATTGAGATCTCTGAAACTATGAGCACCAAATAAGCTTTCCTTTCTCTAAATTGTACATGTCAATTATATTGGTCACAGCAATGAAAAATCTGACTAAAACAACTATTCAATATATGAAATAACTTATGTTGTTAGTTTTAAAATTACTTAACAAAATTGTCTCAGAGCATAGCAACCAGAAGAGAATTATTTTAATATAATCTCACAACAAAGAGGTGATGTTGGTGAACATTGGCTAAATATCATCCCATTTACCATAGATTATAAAGAATATAAAAAATATCACATGCTTTTCAAGAAGAACCTGTAACATGAGATAGGATTATGAGAATTAGATGTAGGTGTCAGAGATCCACATGGCCCTACTCTAGTTGTTAAATAATTTAATTTGATGTCTACCAAGTATCACTAGCATCTGAAAATGCCCCTCATAAGTTTGTTTAATGCTCCCTTCACATCCTTATTCCTCAGTGTGTAGATGAAGGGTTGATTGTAGGAATCATCACTCCATAGAACAGAGCCATGAACTTGGGTTGATCCCTCGAGATGGAAAAGGGGTGTTGAATGTATGTGCTAATGCCTGGGCCATAAAATAAGAAAACTACAATCAGATGAGAGGAGCATGTCCCAAAAGCCTTTTTCCTTCCTTCAGAAGATTTAATCGTAAATATGGCATGTCCAATATATAGGAGACAAGAATTAAGAATAGAGGAACAGCTATTAAAAAAGAGCATACCAGAGAGAGTGTAAACTCATTAGCCTCCTTTTCCCCACAGGCAGTCTTTATCAGAACTGGAATCTCACAAAACAAGTGATCCAGTTTATTGATGCCGCATAGTGGCAACTGTAATGTTAAAGTGACCTCAAAGACACCATAAGTAATTCCACTTATCCACATAATGAACACTAACAGGATACAGATGTGCTGATTCATGATAAGGGTGTAGTGCAGAGGCCTGCACATAGCGATCAACAGCTATGAGAGCCAGGAGAAGACATTCTGTGCTTCCCATTGTACTGAAAAGAAACAACTGAACTGCACACCCCACATAGCTGATGGTCTTCTTAGAGCTATCCAGGTTAAATAGCATCTGAGGCACAATGCTTGTGGTGTAACACATGTCCAAGAAGGAGAGGTTGGTGAGGAAGAAATACATGGGTCTATGAAGACAGGGGTCTAATTGGGACACCAGAATGATGGCTATGTTTCCCATCATGGCCATTGGGTATGTTATGAGAAGAATAACAAACAGAGGAAGCTCTAGCCAAGGGCAGTCATCAAAGCCTAGTAGGATGAACTCTTCTGGGTGGCTTTCATTAATGAGTGCCATTCTCTCAGTTTGCTTCCTCTGTATCAAGAAAGTGTCAAAAAGAGAGTTATGAAATGTTGAAACATAGTTCAATATTGGCAATCCACTCACATATGATGGCATGCAGTTACTTATGGGGCAAATAATATAAATGATGCTACACCAGGTGACCAAATTACCTTTCACATCAGTACAAATTAAAGACAGTTACTTTCAACATGTAAAATTACTTTCTAAAACTGAAATTCCTCCTATATTTAATCAGTCTGACAATAAAAATGTCCTGGAATACTGATAAAGATGCAAGGAGAAGTGGATGTGACTATGTTTTAGAGACTTCTAACAATGGTTTTCAAACCATTGGTGTTAAGGTCTATAAACAAGTCAGATTGGCACCTGTTATTTTGCCAGAGAAATGTTAGAGTCTGTAAACAAGTCTGCATGGTGCCTGGCAAAATGCCAGAGGGAGTGGTTTGTGAAGTAACAAAAGCGAGCCATTAAGTGTGGAGATTCCTTATTGGTTGACTGCTGTATCTATTTTATGCTAATTAGATAAGCTGTGTAAAATGTATAAATATCGCTCAGATCCTACAATAAACGGCTTCCACTCCTGCTGTATCAAGGTACACAAGTTATTCGTCACCCCCGGATATTTTGCTGCAGCCGAACTGCGGCAGATGGTGGCCCGTACAGGGAGCCCCGGGACACTCGGGGGTAAGTGATGAAAAAAGCTGCCCGTCCATAGATAGGATGGGAGCAATCTGCTCGTCACTAGGCAGATAAGGCAAGAGGAAAAATGGCCATTTCAAGAAAATGGAGAAGATTGATACAGTATGTTTGTGTCTTGTTTTGTCTTGAAATGTTGTATTGTCTTTGTGATGAAAATATGGAAGAGGTGAGAAGTAAATTGATAAGGGAAAAAGGCACCCCAGTGGAACCAAGAATATTTAGGGCATGTGTTGATGGAAGCCCAGGAACTCTAGTCAGAAAGAAAAAGAAAGTTCAAAAGAAGAAGGATTATCAGGAAAAAAGTTGCAGCAAAAGGCTATTACTGAATACTTTTCGATACCGGAGGGTGCGTGAAATGACAAGGCGGCTGCCACCTGCCCAAGCCGATCATGGTGCAGCAAGAATTTTCCAAGCGGCAGTTGCGGGCTGTTCCCCGCCCCCCTGCCCAGGGGAGCGGATCACCACTGTGAGAGCCAAAATCCAAACCTGGGCCCGGAAGCAGTTTGAGTCTGGGACTCTCCCCAGGGCCATCTGAGGCTGTCCAGGATGCTACAGCTGGCAGAAGACGGCATCCCTGAAGTTTGATTATTTCCAAGGCCAGTAACTACAATGGGTCTCCCACCTGGAGGCTGATGAGTAATGAGTACTATTAAGGCTTATTTCAAATGTAAAAATCCTTGAGAAAATGTACTAAATTGTTCAGAAGGTTGTTTTATTAGTGAAATGCTACAGGATTTTCTTTAGCCATCCAGAGTTCCTGCCTTCGTCCCAGTGCCAATGAAAACAAAGGTGAAAGAATTTACAGTGTTGCTGAGAACCAGAGGAAACTTCGGCTGAGAACCAGACGAGACTTTGGAGCTGTTGCTGTTTCTGCTGCTACAACTTAAGCTAGCTGCCTGCAGAACTTACCTGGACTGTGATTTACCTGGACTGTGAGTTAATCTATTGAGACACTGCTTTATCTGGACTGAGACAACAAACTGTAATTTACAACAAATTGTAACTCGATATCTTTGCTAATGGTGTCATTGCTGGTATAATTTTTCCAAGGGCTTCTTGCATGGAGCCATCAATTAGCTTGGTATTGTAACATTTTGTATCCTCCCTTTCTGTTTCTAGCAGGTTATTTATGGTGTTTCTGTAAAAAAACACTATGGTCCTTATTTAAATTAAACAAAAGGGGGAAATGTTAAGGTCTATAAACAAGTCAGATTGGCACCTGTTATTTTGCCAGAGAAATGTTAGAGTCTGTAAACAAGTCTGCATGGTGCCTGGCAAAATGCCAGAGGGAGTGGTTTGTGAAGTAACAAAAGTGAGCCATTAAGTGTGGAGATTCCTTATTGGTTGACTGCTGTATCTATTTTATGCTAATTAGATAAGCTGTGTAAAATGTATAAATATTGCTCAGATCCTACAATAAACGGCTTCCACTCCTGCTGTATCAAGGTACACAAGTTATTCGTCACCCCCCCCGGATATTTTGCTGCAGCCGGACTGCGGCACATTGGTGTCATAAAAATCAGGTAAGGATATGGTTGACATGAAGTTTATTATTTTCTATCTCTGAGCTTCTGATATAGTAGATGTGTCATGGGACAATGGAATCTGAATATTTATACTTAGACATACTACTGCCAGTGGATATGAGGTACCTCATATTCAAGCAATAGCAAAAGTAGTAGGTGGAAAATACCTGGCCCTATGAAAAACAAGATAATCCTTATTTAATTCAAATAATTAATTGAATAATTAATTATATTACCTCCATGCATAGTAAGAAGATTGTGTTGAATCAACTATTTCTTAGCCTTTTAGAATTGAGTGAAAGTTTCAAATATTTTTAACATCAGTTTTTTTTTTAAGTATAAATTGAGACAGTTAAGATTTTCCACTTCTTAAAAGTTTGTTTTTGCAGTCCAGTGTATTGGTGCAGGCCTATAACACCATCTGCTCAAGAGGCTCAGATAGCAGGAGTGCAGGCTTGTGGTCAACAAGGGTAACCTATGGAGAGCCTGTGTCAAAATTTAAAAATATAAAGAACTGGGATGTAATGCAGTGGTAGAGGACCCCTAGTTTTAATTCCACTACTGCAAAACAAACAAACAAACAAACAAACAGAATAGATTTTCACATAATGGACTATCACATAACTGATAAGTTCAAACTTTGAGCATTTAAGTTTTATATTAAATTTTAGTTAATTTATCCTTATAAGGGACTTTCCATTATAAAATAAACATAATATTATCCTATTTAAGTATGAGCATTTGAAAAATGATAAGTAATTGACTGATTATACATGGCTACAACCATATTTTTTGAACTACACATAACTGCTGTCAGGAGAAACCTCAATATCCCAAGTTCAGGCCCCAGAGACTTATTCAAATTTACCAATCATTTCACAAGTACAATCATTTCAAGTACATACATATGTCTGTTTCTCAGCTAAAAGACACAATAAAAACAACAAAATTCATTAGCTGAGTAAAGGAGTATTTTGAGAAAGGAAAATGAAGTAAAGCAGGTTTTAAAATTTATATTTTTCTTTTTCGTCAGTGGTGAAATATGGTCCATAAAATCCCTAATCTTTGTAAAATGGAGACTGCTCATATGGAGAGTTGAGACAGTGTTGATATGACAAAATTTGAGTTATTCTGCCAGTCAAGTAGTGATTAAAGTTTATCAGATTACATGCTTAGGATTAGAAGGCACAATTTTTATATTCTCTATTTTATTAAATTCTCAAAGCTATCCTGAGTGGATTCACACGTAACTACTCAGAGCTAGGGTGTAAACATTGACTTTTGATTATAGAGTATCCTGATTCTGAAGTGTGTAACAAAAATATTAAAGCAATAATTGCAACTAATCTTTAATGCACCCTGTGTGCCAAACACTCCAAGAAAAACACTTCTTAAATCATCTAGTACATACCTCCAAACCACATAACAAAAATATTATGGTGCCCATATTTCAGGATGTTGTTAGTTATTGATTTCTATTGTGTGCTAATAACTAGAAGCTTCTAAAGATCAAAAAGCAATTAATACCTTAAATGAGGTAGTGAAATATAGAGACTATAAATTCGAACTTTAAAGATTTCAAAGAAAACGTGTATTCTAGAAATATTTCTTGAATGTTTTGTGGCCTCTATATTTTATTTGAGCTTGACTTATGCTAGATGTTATATGAACACAACTAATTTTGAAACAATCTTGGTCCAAGTTCTTTTTCAGGTGAAAATCCTATGTTGTAGGCAGAAAATGAAATAAGCATGGTCAGAATTTATTGGATACCATATTGCCTATTTGTTGGGAATACTTATTTTCACATTTTACATCTTTTAAGCAATAGTTCTTTGTTTTTGTTGTGTTTAGGATCAAACCCAGGGCCTTGTGGATCTTAGACAAGCATTCTACCACTGAGCTACCTCTCTAACCCTACATTTTATATTTTCCTATTCTTACCAACCTTTAATTTATTTTAGGTTTTATCCTCCAGGATTTTTTCCACAATTAATTACTTATAAAAATTAAGACAAATAATCCCTCCAGTTTAATTTCAATTTTTAAAATATCTGTATTATTTAGAATTTTGTGCTTATTATTCACCTTAAATGTAGCTTTATCTGTGAATGGAGATTACCCCTGAGCCCTTCATTTCTCTGGATATTTCCTTCAAGATATCAGTGAATATGTGTCTATTTGATTTAATTTGACGTGTACTAAAAGCTCTGTAATTGTACTCCTGGATCTCATCTTTTCATATTCATGCTCATATTTCATTATTTTATCTCTTGGAATCCCATCTGCTGTTTTGTTCTTCTGCTTCTAGTGATTTTCCATTCCTATCTCATTACATAGGAATCCGTTTATATAAAAATGTTAAAAATCATGTTAATAAATTGCCAGTCTGTTCCTGTTGACCTCTTCTTTGTATCTTTCCTCACATTTTTTCTAGTGTAGCTTATTCACATTCTTCATTTTCATAACACATAGTATTTTATCTGTTCTTATAGGACTTTTTAGCTTTATAGTGAAAAAAGGATGACACAAAGAAATCAATGTCATTTTCATCTGAAACCAATATCCTTGAAACACAAGAAGTTAATATGACTATTGACCAAACATTTTTAAATGATACATTTTTATAGTTTCATGAGTGAATGAAAGCTTCATACATCATTTAAGTAATATCTGTCAGAAATACTCTATGAAATTTTAAATTATTTTAATGCTTTAAATGACACATTGAGAAAAAAATAATTAAAAAGAGAAATCTATTTGTTCCTAGAGCCACTGAACAAGATATTTCCAAGGTTTACAAAAAGCTACCTGAAATTAAGTTCTCTCTGCTTCATATATGCATAGGCACCATGAGGCCCTAAAATCTACCCACAGCCCAAACTTTCCAAAGAATTCATGAACCTTTAAAAACAAATGTCTTTTTTCTTACCTTATGTTCAAAAATATTTTTCAATAAAAACAAATTTATAAAGGAACACACTTGAATTTTTGAAACGTTCAGAGACAGAAGAAACTATAGTCCATGGTTGCATCTTTACATATGAGTTTCAGAACTCTTTGTTTTTAGCTGATACAGGTCCAAAAAGGAAAAGAGTCTGTTAGGAAAAAAATATTAGAAAATACCCAGAATGTTTTGTGGGAATTCTATTTATATGCTGTTTCTGAAGTCCCTGGGACACTATATTCATGTTTCCTTATCTCATATGAGTTAGTAGAAAGAGTTCCTGGGGACAGAGATCCCTGTGGGACTGTTTCTTATGAACAATTAGTTATCTACTGAACTGAGGTTGGGAGCAAATCTCTTGTTAGATGTATTTGCAATAAACTTATTCAATTTCCCATCACACTAGACTTTAATTTTAAATAATGTAGATAATAATGAATAAAACAAATAGTATACTACAAGACCAGAGCCAGTTTGACTAAATGATTTTGGAGAATTTATACCAGGCATCTTTGAATATTTTACTCCATTAAATCTCAGAATATGTCACATTAGATTCAATTATTTCTAGTCATAAGAATAAAGGCATTCAACAATGGGTTGCATCAATAAAAAAGATTTTTTTTTTAATGAGTGGAAACAAATAATACTAAAAAACCTTCAAAATATTTAATGTTTTTATAAGTAGGTGAAATGGCAATCATTTCATGTGCAAATTATATAATATAGCCAAATGTAGATAACATTCAAATATAAAAATTACAAACTTAATGAGCATATTATTTTGAAAAACTAATTCAAATACAAATTATAGACACAAATAGAGAGTTTTCATTTTTAGAACTTCCTTTTTTGATTCATAATCTCTTCCCTAAGGATAATCATTACTGTCATATTTTTTCATTATGTATGTACTGAATATTCCCTATTCCACTCTTCTACTCCAAGTCCATTCTGTATCTCAATATATGTCATATGTCAAAATAACTAATTTATTTATAGATTGACTTAACTTTGTTCATAATTCATGAATCAGTGCAGTCTACCTTCTACAAAATACAATAAGAGCACTCACTACACAAAAGCAAAAGAGTGGATTTTGTGATTTGGGAAGAAGCAAAGAGTAAAATAGAAACAGTTGACTTATTGTCACATGTCACTCTAGGTTACTTTTTTTTTTAAGGGACATTGGTCTATTATGCTGATTCAGATTGACCAGAATCCCTTTTCAGGAAAAACTAGTCTGTTTTGGAATTGATTTATATACCTCACATTTTAGTCTGATTATGTGGAATTTAGCTTAAGTGATTACATTTTGGTTTGGTCTGTTCTGTCAGGGCCAAATGGGTGCTCAGTCCAAAACAATAATCTCCCATACATTTTGTTTAATGGTTTCTATTCTGTGTCATTCATCTAAAGGAAGAATCAAGATGATTTCTTTTTTTTAAGAGAGAGTGAGAGAGAGGGGGAGAGAGAGAGAGAGAGAGAGAGAATTTTAATATTTATTTTTTAGTATTCGGCAGACTCAACATCTTCCTTTGTATGTGGTGCTGAGGATCGAACCCGGGCCGCACGCATGCCAGGTTAGCGTGCTACTGCTTGAGCCACATCCCCAGCCCCAAGATGATTTCTTGATAATTGGTTTCTGGTTTTGTTCAACTGAGGGAGAGTTACTACTCAAGACAGTAAGTAGAACACAGCTATTTTGGAATTTGTTCCTCCAGCTCCCTCTCAGCCAACACACATGAAGCTGCCTATGTTGCTCAACCAAAGATCAGAGCTCCTGAAAGCTGCCTTACATACAGAGACATTCTTTCTCTTTCTTCTTTCCAGTATAGCTTCTTCCCTTTGTTACTTTGGATTGGTAAAAGGTTATTCACTGTTAATAGCTCCAAGTGTTCATTTATTCTTATAAACACATAGAAATTCCTTATTTGTATTCCTAAATCCTTCCAAGACTTCAGACATGTTTCTTTAGCTAAAATTTCCTCAATACCCTTGTTGTAGTGTGCCCTCTATTTTCTGAGATTCAGCCAGTTATATCTGGCTGAGATCCTGCCAGATATAACTCTGCATTATAGACTAAGTTTGTTTCCTGTTTCAGAATTTTTTTTTCTAGTTTTTGTTTGTATTCATTCTATATTAACAAAAATGCATGCATTTATCATGTATAATTTGATGTTTTGAAGAACATATTCTTATGCAATGATTAGATAATCCACATTATTTATCTCACAGCTCTGATTTTTTTGTGATAAGAACATGTTTTCATCCACTATCTCAATATTATTAAGAGTCCAGGTTAAATGGTCAAATGATCAATAGAGAAGAGAGAAGGGGAAGGAGAGGTACTGAGGATTGAATTAGAAGAAGATATATTCCATGCTTTTATAATTCTGTCAAAATGTATGCTATTGTCATGTATAACTAAAAAGAACCAATAAAAATAAACAAAAAAAAAAACAAACAAAAGAGTAAATATACTGAAAACAATATTCACCATATACAGTAGATCTCTTGAAACTATTTGTCTAATTTAATTGACAAATTATATCCTTTGACCAACATATCACAAACCCTCACCTCCAAAGCAATATAGAACCTGGTAATGGCTGTTTTATTGTCTACTTTTATGTGACCAGCTTCTTAGATTATTTTAATGAGTGAGTTCATAAGATACTTATCTTTTTGTGCCTAGTTTACCTCACTTAACATAATAAAGTCCTATAGTTCCAACCATTTTGTTGCAAATAATATAATTTATGGGATTTCTGATTTTGTGTGTGTACAAATTTTCTTTATCTATTTATCCATTTCCTGTCTTAACTATTATGAATAGTCTGCAATGTACATAGTGGTACAGATATCATTTTGATTGTATTCTCTGTAGCAGTAGTGCTGGAACAAATGTTAGTTTTATTTTTAATTTTTGAGGAATCATAATACTGTTATCCACAATGGCATTAAATTACATTCCCTCCAGCTCTGAGAGGCTTTCCTTTTCTCAAGTTCTCAACAATATTTCTTATGTCTTTTAGATAATAATCATTCTAAAAAGTGTTAGATCATCTGTGATTGGAGTTCTAATTTACATTTGCCTGACAGTATCTTGAGCTTTTTTTTTTAAAATATACTTATTGGTCATTTGTATATGTTGTTCTGAGAAATGTTTCATTTCTTCAGATCCTTTGCTCTTATTTATTTATAGTGTTTTTCTAAATTAGTACATTATAAATATGCATAATGTAAAATTCACTGTAGCATGTGCATATGTACAGAGGAAAATTTGGTCAGATTCATTCTACCATTCCTCCTTTACTCATTCCTCCTCCCTCTCCCTTAATTATCTTCCTCTATTAGAAGTGACCTCTTTTCTGGTTTCATGGAATTCACCACCCTATTTCTTTTTATTCTCCTTATTTTCTTCTAGCTTCTGCATATCAGAGAAAATATTTTACCCTTGACCTTTGTATCTTTTCAACGCAGATACTGGTTTTGTCACTATTGAGTTTGAACCCAATATCTTTATATTTTCCATATATTAACCTCTTATCAAATGCATAGTTGGCAAATATTTCCCCCATTTTGTAAATCGTTTCTTAACTCTCAATTTTCTGTTTTGGTGCAGAAACTTTTTGGTTTAATGTATTCCCATTGGTTTATTTTTGCTTTTGTCTTCTGTTGAGTTGTTGGTATCATATCCAAAAAAGTCATTTTCCAGATCAACATTGTATTTTTCCCCTGTGAATTCACAATGTGAGAGTAGAATTAGGAGTTCCCATGGTGCAGTTAAATCTTTTCTTTGCTCAATGGGAGACTGCTGGCATATTAGCAAAAGCCAGCAAAATTTTGACAAAGCATTTCAATAAACCCCAATCTCCTATGGCCCTTCTTCCTCTTTACTATATTAGTCCACACAATACATTACAGACATATAAGAGACTTCAAGCCTGAAGCTTATAGGTGTTTCTTTTATATATAGTTTTTTTTTCCATTGTAGAGAGCTGTGCCAGAGGAAGTTAATTGTGAATTCTAAGACTTAGAAACTGAGTCTGCAGAAACTATTGTCACCCTACTTGCCACTTTAATTTTTAATCATATTTTTTAATCATAGTAATTATGCACTTGCTAACTAATAATAACTATTAACAATAAAAAGAATACAGAGCTAGGCATATAATCAACAATGTAAAAACTAAATTTCAAAATTGTTCAATAAAATTTATTTTTATTCTTTATTTGTTGAAAGTTGACATGTGAAATTGTATTTCTTATATACAACATGTTTTGAAATATATATATATATATATATATATATATATATATATATATATATATATATGAAACAACAAGTGCATTACCAAATAGTTATCATTTCTATGATGAGAACACTTTATATCTACTTTCTTTGTTTTTTCAAGAATTGAATACATTATCTTTAGCTACAGTCATGTTGTGCAATCAAAATTTTGTCAAACTATAACTATGCATCCTTTGGCCAACATTCTCAAATCTCTACCACTCTTAAACACCCCAGTTTCTAATAACCACCATCCTACTTTTTGTTTATATGAGAACTCTTTTAGATTCCACACCTGAAGTATATCATGAGGTATTTGTCTTTTGTGATTAGTTTTTTTCATTTAATATACTGTATTGGAGGCACATCTGTGTTGTTGCAAATGACTGAGTTTCCCTCTTTTTGATGTCTATATAGTGTTCTATTGTGTGTTGCTATCACATTTCCTTGATCCATTAATCAGTTAATGGATACACATTAATTCATCTCTGTTGTGAATAGTCCTGTGATAATCATGGGAGTGCAGAGATTTCTTTGACATACTTATTTCACTTCCTTCAGATATGTAAGCAATGTGGGATAGTTTATCATATAGCAGTTTTAGTTATAATTTTTTTAGTGAGCTTCATTGTTTTTATAGTGGTTGTACATCCCATTAACTGTGTGCAAAGGTTTTCCTTTGTCCACATCTTTGTCAACTCTTTTGACTTAGACAATAGTCATTCTAATTGGATTGAAATGAAACCTCAATGGGTTTTCAGGATATCATTGATGATTAGTAATATTGAACAGTTTCCATAAACCTGTTGGCCAAATTATGGATGCTCTTGAGAGAACTTTTTATTGAGGTCTTTGACCCAGTATTTATTTGTGTTCATTTTTTCTTGCTATTGAGTTATTCAAATTCCTTATTCATTTTGAATATTTACCATCTATTAAATGTGTACTTTGCAAGATTTTATCCCATTTTGTAGGTTGTCTCTTTACTCTGGATTATTTTCATTGCTTTTCAAAGTCTTTTAGTTTGATATAATCCAATTGTCATTTTTTGTTTTTGTCACTTGTGCTTTCAAATTCATTTTCAAACATTCATCACCCAGGCCCAAAGTTTTTATCCCTCTTTTCTTCTAGTGGTTTCATAGGTTTAAGTCTTACACTTCAGTCTTTCATCCATTTTGAATTATTTTTTTTATCAAAGATAACATTCTAATATTCTGATGGATTCAGAATATCATATTTTATTAGCACCATTTATGGAAGAGATTATTCTCTTCCCATTGTGTATTCTTGGAATCTTTGAGAAAAATTTGTTTGGTTATAAATGAGTGGCTTTATATTTTTGCTCTTTCTAATCTTCCACTGGTTATGTGTGTGTGTGTGTGTTTGTGACCAACTACCATATCATCTTGGTTACGATGACTTCACTGAATATTTTGAGCCAGTTTATGTGCCACTTTTGAATTCTTTGTCATGTAGTCTATATCTCTGTCTCTTTAGAGTCAGTTTTTGGCATATAATTCTGCATATTTGGTGATATTATTTTGCCATGGTTGTTCATGATCCTTGTGGTTATGTATTGATGTCGATGCTTTCAAGAAGTAGGTACTTATTACAGTTTTGACAGCCTGGTTTCATCTTGGAATGCCTTTTAAACCATAAGTCTGTTGATAGAATTTGGGTAGACTTTCTGAAGGTGTCCTTGAGCCCATGCTCTACTATCATTGACATGCTATGGACACTCTAAGGTAAGACTGCCATGCTGATGGGATTTCATGGCCTTTGAAGTTGGTACTGTAAGCTTATGGTCTCTGAGGTATATATTCCACTTTGGTGTGTCTGAAGCTTGTAGCTACTAGAGGTCTTTCTGCCAGAATACTTTGGATACACAACAGTGACCAAGGCATCTGTAGTTTGTCAGCAGTGATATGAGCTGGAGGATGAATTTGTCTCCGAGAGGCTACAGGTTCTTGCCTCATGATATAGCCTATCTGATGAATCAGTTCATGTGTCATGGTCTAAAGTAAGGGACTGTGGATGACTCTTGGTACTGGTTTTTACTTTGTTATCCCTGTGTTAGGTTGCAAGTTAAAGTCCTATACTTACTTCTCTTTTATTATTCTAAGTAGATGACATGTCCCTCTGCACTATTCTGCCTGGGGTTGTGAGAGGGGCCATGGGTAATATTAAACAGTTCTTCCTGTGATCTTGAATGTGTCTTCTTTATCATTATACAATAACTAGGTACTATGATCTCTTATCTGGTTTTGTTAGGTCTTGTAAATATATTTTTGATTATATAATCATTGTTTCTATTCATGAATTTGTAGAGGAAAGAGTATTGTTAATAGGCATATTCTCCATCTTGCTCTGCCTTCTTCTGAAAAACTATTTTCTTGACACTGTATAGTTCTTGAGAAAATGTACATCTTCTGTTCGGTCTTCTAGACTTAAAACAGATTCATTATCTTTAACTCATCGCTTTCTCAGAGGACCCATATTTAATAAAATTTCCAAATTAAACTATTATACCAATATCTCACAACTTCTCATTTTTTTCACTTTTATTATCCATCCTAGTCAATAATCTCATGGTTATAGTAACTTTATCAAATCATTTTTAAGATATTTCCTACTTCAAATTATTTTTATGCTACTAAACGTAGTCTTAAAATAGAGATCTTTTATAATGTTATGATTGAATATACTGTAAAGTATCATCACCTTTATCAATGCACATTTAAAATTTTACCATTGGTTGTGGTCCCTTGTTCTAATTTAGCATTAATTCTCCTTCTAATGTAACATACATGTAGTCTTCAGCTTGTAATTTATTGAATTATTCATAATTTTGCATGTGTAATATTAAATGCACTTCATTTTACAAATAGCTTGTTCTAATTGAAGAAAGCATGTATTTAAAAATGGAAAGCGTTATAGATTTAACAAGTCTATAATGAATATGTAGTTTAATCATTGTTTTGTACCTAATAAAATTATAATTTGTTATTGTTCAATTTAAAGTAAATACTATTTCTGTTGATTAAAATTGACATAAATTCATATATACAGACAAAAAAGCCCAGAGATTCTGACACAATGAATAATATGAATGAATCATAAAGACATCATTCTAAATGAAATAAGAGAGTCACAAAAGTATAACTATTATATTATTTCAATTTTAATATTTATCTAGAATAGTCATATTCATAAACACATAAAGCAGAAAAATGGTTTCTAATGGTTTGGGTGAAGAAATGGTACTTTATTATTTTATGTGTGCAAAATTTCAGTTTGAATATTAAAAGATTTTTGAAGATGGATGGTGGTGGTGGTTATACAACAATGGGAAAGAACTTAATGCTACCAAACTGTATGCATAAAAAAACTAAGGTGGATTTAAAATTATACAATAAATACAGTTCTAAAATTTTTACATGATGCTACTTATTATTCGTATTTTAGTGTGATTTAAAAATACATTCAAAAATTTTCAAGTATAAAATAAATTTCATGTAAAATGAAAAACAATATAGCAAAAAAGAAAAAAAAAGAAAAGCTCTCTTTTGAGACTCAGTTCTAACATATACTATACAAACTCTATAATAAATGATGGATTTTCATTTTTTTTCTCAGCAAGTTCATTCTTTGGGTAGAGAAAAGCTAAAAATTTTTGTATGTTTGTTGGGTATCTTGCTACTTTATTGCTACTTTTCTGATGGAGTCTTCAGGTTTTTCTATGAATAGAATCATATCATCTACAGACAGGGGTAATTCCACTTTATCCTTTCTCTTATTTGTATGGTTTTTATTTCTTTACCTTATATAATTGCTGTAGTTAAAATTTCTAGTCCTATATTAAATAAAAGCAGTGAGAATGGACATCATTGTCTTGACCCCAGTCTTAAAGCCCAAGGAACAAAAACAAAAATTGACAATGGGATTACATCAAACCAAATGCTTCTGTACAGCAGAAACAATCAACAGAGTGAAGAGACAACCTACAGAATCTGGAATATATAGAGAGCTCAAAAAACTTAACAGTAACAAATTTTAAAAATTCAGTTAAAAATAAGCAAATGATCTAAATAGATATTTCTCAAAAGAAATACAAATGACTGATAAATATATGAAAAAAATGTTCAATATCATTAATCAGCAAATAAATGTAAATTAAAACTCTAGCTAGATACCATTTTATACCAGTTAGAATGGTTATTGTAATAAACAAACAAACAAACAAAATCAAACACCAAAGAAACAAAAATGAAAAGAAAAAACAAAACAAAACAAAAAATAGCAAATGCTGGTAAGGATGTGGAGAAAGAGGAATAAATAGTAACAGTGGAAATGTGGATGTTTCTCAAAAAGAACTGCTAAATGATCTAGCTACCCCACTGCTGAATATATATCCGAAGGAAATGAAGTTTTCATACAAAAGAGATTTCTGCATGCTCATATTTATTTCCACACTATTCACAATAGCTGAGATATGTAATCACCCCAAATGCCCATCAATAGATAAACTGATTGGGAAAATATATATATGTGTACACACACACACACACACACACACACACACACACACACACTGGAGTACTATTCAGTCCTAAAAAAAGAAAAAGAAAAAGAAATCCTGTCATTTGCAACAAAATGGAGAGCATCCTGTAAAGTAAAATGCTAGACACAGAAAGACAAGTATTGCAGGTTCCCTTTCATATGTGGAAACTAAAATGCCAAATTGAGGGCTGGGAATGTGGTTCAAGTGGTAGTGTGCTCGCCTGGCATGCGTGTGGCCCAGGTTCGATCCTCAGCACCACATCCAAATAAAGATGTTGAGTCTGCCAATTGGATAGGGGCAATTGTGGAAGATCAGTGGTTGGACGTGATCAATGTGTGCTATATACAGGCATAGAAATATCACAGTAAATTCCATTATTTATACAATTAATGTGTTAATAAAAAGTAATGATGAGACACAACATCATTATTTATCAATGCTGGATAATTCAAATCTTGAAGGGTTCTTGGAAGACTATCAAAGATTTCAAATGCAAAGTGCCTAAAGCATTCACTGACTCATGCCCCTTTTCAATATTTGTGTATGATCTTTCTTATGTATTTCCTTTATTATACTATTATCTTGATGTGCTTCTATATACTTGTTGTAGACATTCCAATCTTTGACATCTGCCTTTGGAAAATAACTTTTTTGAGGGGTCTATAAATAGTCTTTCTTCTTATTCCAGAAACATATTCTTGAAAGTGCATTTTAACATTTTTTTAATTCTATAGTATAGTTTATTTTAAGGAAACTTAAAGAGATGAAAAACTGGAAGAGGCATTATTGAAAACAAAAATAACCAAATACCTAGGTCATTGGTCCACTTTGAATTGAGTTTTGTACACAGTGAGAGATAGGGGTTAAATTTCATTATAATACATGTAGATTTCCAGTTTTCCCAGCACCATTTGTTGAAGAGGCTATCTTTTCTCAAATGTATGTGTATGGCATTTTTGTGTACTATGTGATAACTGTATTCACATGGGGTTGTCTCTGTGTCTTCTATTCTGTTACACTGGTCTTCAT
The DNA here is from genome assembly GCF_048772815.1 of Callospermophilus lateralis. Lineage (NCBI taxonomy): Eukaryota > Metazoa > Chordata > Mammalia > Rodentia > Sciuridae > Callospermophilus > Callospermophilus lateralis. The sequence continues at coordinate 131,622,198 of NC_135310.1, read as the reverse complement.
GTCTGTTTTTGTTCCAATACTATGCTGTTTTTTTTTTAACTCTAGCTCTGTAGTATAATTTAAGTTCTGGTATTATGAAGACTCCTCCTTCTCTTTTCTTGCTAAGGATTGCTTTGGCTATTCTGTGTCTCTTTTTGAGCTAGCTCTTCTTTTCCTATTTGTATCACTTTCATTTCTTTCTTTTGTCTAATTGCTCTGGCTAGGGTTTCAAGAACTGCTAATGAAAGTGGTGAAAGAGGGCTGCCCTGTCTTGTTCCAGTTTTTAACAGGAATGCTTTGTATTTTTCTCTATTTATAATAATGTTGGTCTTGAGTTTAGCATATATAGCTTTTACAATGTTGAGATATGTTCCTATTATCCAAGACTCAATAAGTTAGATAGTATCAAACTAAAAGGCTTCTTCACAGCAAATAAAACAATCAAGAATGTGAAGAGAGAGCCTATAGAATGGGAGAAAATCTTTACCACCTGCACCTCAGATAGAGCATTAATCTCCGGGATATATAAAGAACTCAATAAAGTTAACACCAAAAAATAACTCAATCAATAAATGGACAAAGGAGCTGAAAAAGCACTTCACAGAAGGAGAAATATTGATAGTTGAAAAACATGAAAAAAATGTTCAACATCCCTAGCAATTAGAGAAATACAAATTAAAACTACACTGAGATCCCATATCACTCCAGTCAGAACCACAATAATAAAGAATACAAGTATCAATAAATATTGGTGAAGATGTGAGGAGAAAGCTACTCCCATACATTGCTGATGGGCTGCAAATTGTTCCAAGCATTATGGAAAGCAGTATGGAGATTCTTTGACAATTTATAAAGGAACCTGCATTTGATCCAGTTATCTCACTCCTTGTTCTATACTCAAAGGACTTAAAATCATAATACTACAGCCACATCAATATTTATAGCAGCTCAATTCACAATAGCCAAGCTATGGAAACAACCTACGTGCTCTTCAACAAATGAATGGATAAAGAAAATGTGGCATGAAATATTGCTCAGGCATAAAGAAGAATGAAATTATGGCATTTGAAAGAAAATTAATGAAACTGGAAACTATCATGAAAGTGAAATAAGCCAACCCCCAAAACCCAAAGGCTGAATGTTCTCTCTGATATGTGCATGCTAATCCAAAACAAGGGAGGGTGCAGAGGGGGAAGAATAGAAGTTAATTGGATTAGACAAAGGAGAATAAACGGAAGGGAGGGGAGAGGGAAATAGGAAGGACAGTAGAATGAATTGGACATAATTTTCCTATTTTCATATATGAATGCATGACTAGTGTAATTCCACATCCTGTACTACCACAAGAATGGAAGTCATACTCCACATATGTATAATATGTCAAAATACACTCTATTGTTATGCATATCAAAAATGAACAAATTTTTAACCCACTTGAATCTAATGTATGAAATATGATATGTCAAGAGCTTTGTAATGTTTTGAACAACCAATAAAAAAAATAAAATGAACAAATTTAAAAATTTGTTGCTTGAAAAAAAAACTAAATAAAATATGTATTCAACCCAAATCCCCAGAAATAGATGAATGGATTAAGAAATTGTATATATACCACAATTTATTTACCTTAAGAGCTTCATTGTGTATGTGTGTGTGTGTGTGTGTGTATTCTTTATTATGTCAAGGCCATAATAAAGAATGAAAACATGGCATTTGTCAGTAAATGAATGAAAATGGAGAATATTATGCTAAGTGAACTTTGTCAAACTCAAACACAAAAGATCAAACACAAATTAATAGACAATAGAAATGAAGTCTAGTATGATAGAAAAAGTGAATGAGAGAAGGGAGGTAGGATTGAAAGGAAAGGGGGAGGGGACTGTGTGGAATCATGAATTGAAATTGATTTCCATGCATATATGAATTTATTGAGATAAACCCAACTACAATGTATAATTATAAAGCTCATTTATAAAAAGAAAGAAGTAAGTAAATACACAAAAGAAAGAAAATGCAGAAAATTTTAGGAAATGAAAATATTAACATTGTTGTTGATATAAGATTCAAAAAAGGTTTTAAGGGATGTTTACAATGTGGTTGTTGAAAAAGAAGAGTAATGGGAAGTAGTGTGTGGAATATAAATAGATAGTTATTTATCAATTTCTTATCTGTATAAAGAATTAAATCTTAATATATGTCAAGACTTTCAGTCCTCAAGGACAACAGTTAAAAAGTGACACACATAGGAAAGATTGAATTTTTTGGTACAATGTGAATCCTAATGAAAACAGTTAAGTTTAAAGTTTTGTTTGCAGAATAAATTCTTAAGTGACTAATTGAGTGCTCCCTGTACACTGAAGTTTTATTTTCTGTTCATATGTATTTTATTTTATTTCTGTTCAAGTTAAAAAAAGAAACTTCAGCATTTCCTCAAAATATAGCATAATTTTGGGGTTGGGGTTGTGGCTCAGTGGTAGAGCGCTTACTTAGCACATGCAAAGCACTGGGTTTGCTCCTCAGCACCACATAAAAATAAATAAATAAATAAAATAGAGGTATTGTGTCAGACTATAACTAATTAAATAGCATCATTTTATAATAATGGGAAACTATATACCTTAGATAAGTATTTATTTTTACCTATTATTCTTTCTTTAAACAAAATCTGACATACATTTCCCTGTTGCACTATATCTAATGCTTCTCCACCAAACCTTCATCCTTTAGTGGACCTTGGGACTCCTCCAAGTTATTGGAATTCTTAGTATCAGAGTAAAACATCACTGGATTGATATCAGTCATAAAGGCATTTATTGATCAGAGTCTTGGTTTACACTGACTCATACCTCTTAGAACAGAATACTTCTAACTTTGAAATTATAATGCTATAAAGATGAAAATTATTCTAAAATATTTTGATTTCTACCTAGTGAATTTCCAAAATACATGTTGACATTATTTTTGTTTTTCACACCTTATACTTTCTTATTGACAAAAGGTACTGTCTTCCTTTTATTTTTCAGGAGTTCTGGCCAATTAAAACATCTTTGTTCATTTTCTCCTCCAATACTCTCAATATCATTTATCCTGATATTTTTGTAGGTAATTCTTAGGAAGTTCTGATTTTTTTTCACAGAGTCTGAAATATGTTCATACATCTCAACAAGTCTAGAAGACAGCATACCCATTTATCCAGGGCAGAGGATAACTGAACATGTATCTTAATAATTGTATCCAGTCTCTCTATCTGTGCTTTCAAAAAAAAAAAATCTTTCTGGATCCCCCCGCCCCCACAGATCTAAAAATACTGTATTTTTCAGTATGTTAGACTTAGGTGTGACATTAATTAATAAAAGTGTTCAAAGATATTATTTAACATTACAAAATTTGTATTTACTTAAGTGCATGTGTGTGCACAAGATTTAGAATCATTTTCTGGCATTTAGCTAGCAACCAGCCAGAAATTGGTCATATTTTAAAAGTTAAAAATTTCCAAATTAGATTCACAAAGACCAATGCTCTTGAGTACTGGACCAGTACTAGCTTACCTGTTATTTTTAAAAGATTGTATCTGGGTTACAATTGATTCGTGTTCAGGCTAAGATGTAAGTTTTTCTTCCAACAATCCATCCAGAAAACATGCCAGAAAACTCCAAAGGAGACCCTGTTTTTCATACAATGTTTATTTCTTCATGCTAAAAGAGCATGTTGGATTCTGAAAACACAAATTGAGCAACAAATAACTGCAATGCCCTTAATTTTCTCTCATACATTATAAATTAGTGACAACATTTAAGTTTTGTGAATCCATTTGTGCTTCTATGACAAAGTATCTGAGACTGTGTTGTTTATAAACAATAGCAATTTATTTCTCACACCAGTAGTTTTAGTGTCTGGTAAGGACCCAGTTTCAACTTACAAGATGGCACCTTGTTTATTGCATCCATTGCAGATGAGTATTACTGTATCCTCACAGAAGGGAAGGAAAAAGTTCACAAATGGCCAAACCCTGTCAATTGTCAATCTTGTTTTATAAAAGCTTTAATCCATGTCAGGAGGGAAAGACCCTTGTGATCTATATTTCTTTCTTAATACAAATTTATGTTAACATTCAATACTTTCATTTTGGAAGGGGCAAATTAAAAAAAAATAAGAGCTTGGATCTCAGAATTAAATCTTAGCAGCACTTTTATTGTTGTTATTATTATTATTATTATTATTATTATTATTATTATTATTTTGGAGGATGGAACCCAGGACCTCAAGCATGATGAGTAATAGCTCTATCACTGGTTTATATTTTTTACCCCACTATCTTTTCTTGGGGGGTGGGTACTAGGGATTGAACTCAAGGACACTAGACCACTGAGCCACATCCCCATCACTATTTTGTCTTTTATTTAGAGACAGGGTCTCACTGAGTTGCTTAGTGCCTTGCTTTTGCCGAGGCTGGTTTTAAACTCGAGATGCCCCTATCTCAGGCTTCCAAGTTATTGGGATTACAGGTGTGTGCCACCATGCCTGGCCCCATTATTTTTTTTTTAATCTACAAATTTTGAGCATTACTTGCATCAAAAATTTTAATCAATAAAAATATACTCATAGTTTGTTGACATAACGAAATTGCTCTTCATTCTAAAAATAAATTACTTCTTCTTATACTGATTATTTCACAGTCTAAGAGGACATTCCAGACTATTCCAACTTATTTGAATAAATGTTGCCAGATTGCCAATAATTATTAATCTCAATTCCTTGTTCTGTTGCTGATTCTGAAGACATGTACTTATAATATCTCAAAGGAATTTTAGGAAATATATCACTTTATTTGACTCTTCATAATATTTAATGATAAATCCATTAAACATACAAAACACCGCACATTTTTCATTAAGCAAAAATTACAATGGAATTTTCAAAAGTCCTAGTAGCTATACAAATTGAAGTTGATAAATGTATGAGACTTATTATTCTTTTAAAGCATAGAATACTTCACAAAGAATGCATACTAAAGCCAGTCTGTGCACATGCATGTCTGCAAAATTTGCACTGTGATGAAACGTTTCTTAGGTGAATTGATGCAGCACAGTGATAAATGGTCCTTAGGTGAATTGATGCAGCACAGTGATAAATGGTCGCCATGCTTTTGTTCTGAGAATTAGCTTGCACTAATAAATTTATAATATATGGGGTGGGGTTGTGGCTCAGCGATAGAGTGCTCACCTAGCACATGAAAGGCCCTGCGTTTGATCCTCAGCTCCACATAGAAATAAAGGAATTGTGCCAACTACAACTAAAAATATTAAAAAATTATAATATATATTGTTAATTTTTAAACTACTTAACAGAGTTACTATTTTAGCATGTGAGAATCTGAATAGACCTATTTTAATATATCCCCCTTCCCCAAAAAGGCCATTACAGGTGCATATTAATAGAATATCATAATTTAATTATGATAATTGCTTAACATGATTATAAGGAAAAAAATAATACATGTTCAAGAAATACAGGTAACCTGAGACTATATTTGAGAAAATGAGTTATTATAACATGATGTATATGCTTGCTGTAATTGTGAAATAATTTTACTTAAAGATTCCAAAGTATCACTTGGAACAAAAAATGCTCCTTCCCATATTGCCTAGTGCCCCCTTGACATCCTTATTCCTCAGGGTGTAGATAAAGGGGTTGATTGTAGGAATCATCACTCCATAGAAGAGAGCCATGAACTTGGGCTGGTCTCTTGAAATGGAAGAGGTGGGCTGAAGGTACATGCTAATGGCTGGACCATAAAATAAGAAAACTACAATGAGATGAGAGGAACATGTTCCAAAGGCCTTTTCCCTCCCCTCAGAACATTTAATCTTAAGTATGGAATGAGCAATGATAGCATAGGAGGCAAGAATTAAGCATAGAGGAACAGCTATTATAAAAATGCAGGCCACAGAGAGTGCAAGTTCATTAGCCTCCTTTTCCCCACAGGCAGTCTTTATCAGAACTGGAATCTCACACAACAAGTGATCCAGTTTATTGGTGCCACACAGTGGCAATTGTAATGTAAGTGTGGCTTCTGAGATAGCATAGGTCAGTCCACATAGCCATGTAATGGATATTAATAAGATGCAGATGTGCTGATTCATGATGAGGGTGTAGTGCAGAGGTCTGCAAATGGCTACATAGCGATCAAAAGACATGACAGCCAAGAGAAGACATTCAGTGGCTCCCATTGTGCTGAATAAATAAAGCTGAAATGCACACCCCACATAGCTGATGGTCTTCTTAGAGCTTCCTAGGTTAAATAGCATCTGAGGCACAATGCTGGTGGTGTAACACATGTCCAAAAAGGAAAGGTTGGTGAGGAAGAAATACATGGGGCTGTGCAGACGGGCATCTATCTTGCACACCAGAATGATGGCGATGTTTCCCATCATGGCCATGGGGTATGTTATGAGAAGAATAACAAATATTGGAAACTCTAGCCAAGGACGGTCAGCAAAGCCTAGTAGAATAAAATCATCAGGGTGGCTATTGTTAATTAGTGCCATACTTTCCAATTTGTTTTACCTATAATCGGGAAAAAATAAAAAAAAATTTATAAATAATGATAATACATTATTATTCATTGTTTATCCACTGTTGAAAGATGGGATACAGTAACTTTTTGGGGAAATAATATAAATGATCTTGTATCAAGTGACCTAATTTCCCTTCATAGCACTGTAAGTTAAAATCGGTCGCCTTCAATAAGTGAGATCACCATTCTGAAACTGAATTTCCTTCTAAGTATAATATGGCTATCTCCTAAATTATGAATAGGATTATATGAAAAGTAGAATTGATTGTGATTTGAAAACATAAAAATATTGTTTGTTGAACTCTGACTTGCAGAAGAATTAATAGAGCACAAAGCCAACAATAAGTTGTCACTTGCAGGAAAAAGGATGAAATTGGACAGGAGTGTGTTCAGCAAAGTAAACCAGATGCAGAAAAACAAGTATGTTTTCTCTCATATGCAAAAGGTATTGGGAAAGCAAAAAGGAAAAAAGGAGATTTAATGAAAGTGGAAGGAAGAATATTAGGGTATAGAAAAGTTATGGGGACGGAGAAGAGGAAGATAAGGGGAGGTCATAGGGATTGAAATTGGCCAAATTATGGTATATGTATGCACAAATATGCCACAAGGAAGCCTACTATGCTCTATATTTTATATAGTCAAACAAAGAACAAAGAAACAAAATTGAGTAGGCTGTTCCTGTATCTGGGCATCTGATAGAGTAACTGAGATAAGGGCTGAGGATCATGTGGCTCATTTTTAGAAGCACTGCTTTAGGGAAACACAAAAATATTATGAATATTAAAATATTGAGGTAGTGATAGTAGAAGAAAATTAAAGAACTAATGTGGAGCCATAAGAATAATATTCAAGATAACCTTCTCTGGCACCAATTAGTTGGTGAAATAATTATATTATCTCTATGGGGAATAAGAAATATTTAATGTTAAAAAATCTATCTGAGCTATTTTGAATTTAGAAAGAAATATTAATACTTTTAATATTATTTTTCTCCATTATAAATGAAGAGAGTAGAGCTATAGTCACATACATTTCTCCATGCTTCAGGATTTGTTTTTTCTGTAATTTTTTTTTTCTTTTGTAACTGCTTGGTTAAAACTTTGGGCATTTTGTTTTTCGTGTTAGATTTTAGTTAGTTTAGTCCTATTGTATGGATTTTCCTTTATTGAATGGGATTATTACCTGTTTTTATGTATGTTTTGGCCAGTTATCTAAGACCCACTCATTATACAGTTACAAATACATTTTTGAACTCTAGGTAACTAATCTCAGAAGATAAGTCAATTTACAAATGCAGGCCCGGAGACCTATTCAAATACACAAGTTGTTTCACATTGTCAGGATATACATATTCTTGTGTTTTTCAAAAATATCCACATTCAATTCGACAAAGTCAAGTAGCTGAGAAAAATGGCATTTTGAGAAGACAATGAATTGACAATTTTTGTTTATATATTTTCCATTATCTAGTGATGCCTTTGGGTTACATAAAATCCACAATGTCTAAGTTGGGCAACATTCAGGTGGAAGGTTATGGTAGCATTTTAGTCACAAAATTCCAAGTTACTTTATAAGTGAAACTAGTGGTTAAAGAAACAAACTACATTTTTATGGTTCAAAGGTACAATTTTGATATTTTGTTTATCATTGAGGCTTCAACATCCTCCTGTGACATGTCACACAAAGCTATTCAGACCTTAGATGAGATGTGAATCTTGCTCTTTGTATATGATTCTAGACCAGAAGTATATAATAATAATAATAATAATAATAATAATAATAATAATATGATGATGATTCTAACTAATCCTTAATGATCCCTGTTTGCCAATAAGCCTTTCATCCCTGTTAAATCAATTAGTATCAATTAGTAGCCATCTTCATTATCTATTTTATCATATCAAAACCATTTATGATAGCGGAATTTTAGTTACATATGTTTTCATATGTTGTTAATCTTTCATTCTAATCTGCTATAACAGATACAGTTGTAAATACCAAAAAATGATAGATAGTTTAAATGAGGTGGCGAAATACTGAGACAATTAGTTTAAAGATTCTGTAAAAAGTATCTGTACACTGTCAACATTTATAAAGAAATGTGGCCCAGACACTTCATTTAGCTAACATTATTTAAAATGTTATTTTTAGTACCACACATTCAGAAATATAGTATAGCCTATTTTTAATGATAAAAATTCTGTTGTAGATAGATATGAATCAATAATTGCATTCTAAAAATAAATATTTATAAAACTGCAAACTATGCACATTGTTATGTAATTGAAGCATGAGTCATCCTTTGTCTATTCATTTAATACTGTCATATTCACCCTTTAAATTATTTTACCAGGAACCATCCTTCAATAGTTTGAAAAGTAAATTTAGATTTGAAATTTTATGAATTCTTCATAATTATTTTTATCTTTAATGAAAGCATTTACTCCAGTATTCTTTGAGTGATTTTATTAAATTTATATTTTTAAAAACTTTTATTCTTATTATTCACATAATTGTAGCTTTGTGGATGGTCATCACTCCTTTCAAAAGACAAAATGGTAGTACATTTGGTCATTGATAAATTTTATTTGGTATTCATGGTAATAGCACTGGGCAGTAGCAGTATCATGACTTTTGTAAGAAAACAGGACTACTGAAAAATAACTAATTAGTTAACATCAGGTTACTAAAGGTTTTATTTTGAAAGAGTTAAAACAGAAAGTTTCCTTATTGTGCTGAATCAGGTAGAGAGAAATCTCCTGTTTTATAGAAAATCTGGTCTGTTTGGGATCTATCTGCTTCCTTTAAATCTTCAGTTTGATTATGTGGCATTCAGTATGAAAGACTAATTCAGTTTGCTCTGCTCTCTTGGAGCCTACTAGAGGAGTTCAGTCCAAAACTAGATTTGCCTAGGGACATCACAGCAATTGTGAATTTATTTGGAAGCATTGGTAATCCACACAATATTAAGCTCTATAATTCTATTCTTAGGACTCTTATTTTCTCCTTGTTATTCTCATATTTTATTACTTTTAATTCTTGGATTCTGTGGCTTTTGAATCTACTACTTACAGTAATTTTTAATCACTATTTCACCTCACAAGGGTCTATTTATCTATAAATCTCAAAGTCACTGTAACAAAGTGTCAAACTCTATTCCATTGATATCTCCTTAGTACCTCCATTCACATTTCATTGTAGTATATCATACTCACACTTCCTTTTCATCACACACAATATATTTACCACATTCCTTAGCTTTATATAGTAGAAGACCAAAAGAAGAAATAAGAGTTATTTTATTTGACATCAAAACATTTGGATGAAATATGAGGACAAGTCAATCTATGAAAAATTTGTATACTAAAAACTTATTTTTTTATTAGTTGCTCAAAACATTGCAATGATCTTGACATATCATACATTTGATTCAAATGGGATATGAATTCTTATTCTAAAAACTTATTTATACAACATATTCACATGATTGAATGAAATCTTCAAACTCCACTCAGGTACTAAGCATGTCAGAAGTAATATTTATTGAAATTTAAATGTGTTTAATGTTATTTTATGTAAGAGTTTCAAAAAAAGAGAATATATACAAAGAGTAATGTAATTGTTTCTATAGCCATTGGAGTAGGCATTTCTGAATTTTAAAGAAGTCTCCTTGAAACCAAATGAAATATTCTCTGACTTTCATACTCATATCAGGCACTATGCTCTACACACATTCCAACCATTCCTGAGAATATTCACCTAACCCATAAAGTAAGTATTTTTACTTACTTAAGTATTTTTACTTACCTTATTTTGATAAATATGACTCAGTTAAAAGGATTTTTGCAGGAGTACCTTAAACATTTTCAAACTCTAGAGAAGAATAAAATGTAGTACAAAAATGAGTACAATATTTAAGAATCAACTTTAAAACTCTTAGTTTTTCAGTTGATAACTGGTGCCAAAAAGGAAAGACAGATTAGATAGGTGATAGTAGAGAGCACAAAGGATGCTTTGTGTGAACGCTCTTTGTATACTCTTACTGAAACCTCTTGGGAATGGGTTTCAAGCAGACCATTTATTTGTCCTTATCCCAGTTGAGTTAGCAGAGCATGTTCCATGGGAAAGAGTTCTTTATGGAAATGCATTTATTGCACAATTAGTTACCTATTGAATTAAGTTGGAAGTGAGTCTCTTCTGTTGTTAGATGTGTTTTAAAATAACCATATTCAATTTCAGAAGATGTTAAACATTTATTTCATTTTTATTTATTTAAAAATATTGTAGATATGTATTTGTTTTTCTATTGATGAATAATAACTGCATCTTTGTGGAATACAGTGTGATGTTTTGGTATATTTATACAATTCATGTTGATGATATAACTTATCCATCATCTCAAACATTTGTCATTTGTTTATGTTGAGTACAAACTTCTAATTGAATTACATAATAAAATATTATTTACTATAGAAAACTTCTATGTAATAAAACACCAACTCTTCTTTATACATGGCTATGACTTTGTAACCATTATGTTGCTTATACATTGTGGATGCTAATGCCTTTTTGAATAAATAGTGTGTGAATATTTTTTTTCCTATTCTGAGGTTTGTCTTTTTAATTTGCTAATTATATCCTTTACTATTGTTAACAACTAAAAGCTTTTAGAAAAAAAAAAACTTTTTTTTTTTCATTTGTTGCCTTCACCTTTATATTTTTGTCTAAAAATTCTTGCCCAGACCAATGTCACGATGTTTCTAGTTTTTCTAAAGTTTGAGGCTTTACATTAAGGTCTTTGATTAACTTTGAGTTTATTTTTTATATAGGATGAGCGAAAGCAGTCTGGTCTCATTCTACATGCAGACCTCCACTTTCCTCAGCACCATTTATTGAAGAGGATATCCTTGCACAAATGTATATCCTTGGAAAAATCCTTTGGAATTTCTAATTTTTCTATTCTTTTCCATTGGTCTATGTGCTTATTTTTGTGTAAGCACCAAATTCTTTTGGTTCTCAAGTTTTGTAGGACATTTGGAACTCAGGCTATGTTTTGCCTTCACATTCTTTTTTTTTTTTTTTCCTTAAAATTGCTTTGGATGCATGAGATCTTCTGTAGTTCCATATGAACTATAGAATTACTTTTTTCTAAAATTTCAGTCAAGTATGATTTTTGAACACTAATTTTAAATAAGATACAATCAAGCTCTGTATTTTCAGGGAAATTGGTTCCAGGATTCCAAACAGGTATAAAAATCTGTAGATTTTCAAGTCTCTTATTATAAATAACAGTATTTGCATATATCCTGTATATATTCATTTTTGATTAAATTTTAATGCCTAATACAATGTAAATAGTTGTTATAAGAAAATGGCAATAAAGACAAGAAAAAATCTGCACATGGTTAGTACAGACATAAATCATTGTGGATATATTTATGGAATACATTATCTATTGATGTATGTATACATGAGAAATACATGTATGATTGTTGAATGTATGGACAGAGAACCCATGAACTTGGAAGACTAACTGTACAGTGAATTAAATAAGTAGGAAAAATCAGATCGGTTAGATAAATGATTTGAGGGAATTTAAATGTGGGTTTTCTGATACCATACTTCATTTATTCTTCAAATATCTCACATAATATTTTACTGTTTAATCTGATTGTTTTGCTGTTGAGTTCCTTATGCATTCTACAAAATAATCCCTTGTTTGATATTTTGCAATTTTTTCCATCTCTTAGATTGCTTCTTCAATCTGTTGATTCTTTGCTGTGCAGAAGATATAATTCCATTTTGTTCTTTTGTTACCTGTATTTTTGAGATCTTCTTTAAAAAATTATTGCTTATGCCAATGTCTTGAAAAATTTCTGCCATTTTATTTCTGGTAATTTCATAGTTTCCCATCTTACATTCATGTTCTTCCTGAGTTTGTTTTTGCATATGATGAGAGACAGGAGTCAAATTTCAGTCTTGTGTACATCAGTTTTCAGTATATACCACTTATTGAACAGGCTATCCTTTTCTTTTTTTTTTCCCCCTTTGATGAGAATTATTTGGCTGTAAATGCAAGAGGTTATTTCTGGACACTCTATTCGGTTCCATTGGTCTGTGTGTCTGTTTTTGTTTTGGTTACTATAGCTGTGTGGCATATTTTGAATCATGTAATATGGCATCTCCTGTTTTGTCCTTTGAATAATTGGCAATTTGGGGTTCTTTGTGCATTCATATGAATTTTAGAACTTTCTTTTTCTTTTTACTAATTCTGTGAAGAATATCATTAGTACTTTGATAGCATAGAATCTGGAGAACACTCTGGGCAATATGAACACTTTAATATTAATTTTTATTCATAAATATATTCATTGTATTTTTTTTGTGTCCTCTATAATTTCTTTCCCCAGAGTTTTGTAACTTTTTTTATAAAAGTGTTTTGTTTCCTTGACTCAAGTCATTAAATTCTTGTTAAGTGTCTTAATTTCTCATTAGGTTCAATGTTTGGAATTTAAAAAATTTTATTAGTGCATTATGTTTATACATAATAGTGACGTTCATGTTGACATAATCATGCATGCATGGAATATAATTTGCTTTATTTCAGTCCATCTTATTTCCTATTTTCCTCCCAGCTCTTGTTCCTCTTCTTCTACTGGCCTCTTTCTATTTATTTATTGTTTCTTAAATTTGTCCTTCACAGTAGTAATATTTACATATTTATATATTGCATTTACATCTTAATTGGGTCATTTTCATTCTGCAGTTTCTTCCTTTTCCCATTCCTCCACCCTTCCCCACACTCCCATTCCTCTATTCCACTGATCTCTCATCTATTTTTATGGAAATGACTCTCTCCCTCCTTTTTTTTTTTTTTTCTTATTTTGCTCTAGCTTCCACATAGGAGAGAGAAAACTTTGACCCTTGACTTTCTGAATCTGGCTTATTTCACTTAGCATTATGTTCTCCAGTTTTATCCATTTTCCAGCAAATGTTATATTTTCATTCTTGTGTATGTGTGTACACGTGTGTGTGTGTGTGTGTGTGTGTGTAAAATCATTCATATATATGTATGTGTATACATACACATGTAACATATATGCCAAGTCTTTATATTGAGTAATCTGGGTATAAAATTATAGTAGTAATGTTCTTGAATAGGTTGAGAAATCAGTTATTAAAGATAATAAAATTACTATTATACCAAATAGAAATTGAAAAGGAGAAGAGAAAAATTGACAAAGAAAATAAAAAGAAAGAGTAAAGATAGAATGAATAAGTAATGCAAACTACAATAGAAACATCAGGGAAAAACTGGAAGGTATTTGAGGTAGAAGTAGGTAATGCAAGAAGGAAAAGAAAAGCTATGAGTAGCAAATGTAAACCTGAGCTAGGAAAACAAAAATAGAATGATCCCAGTAAATGCTTTAAAATATCAGAAGAAATAAATCAAATATGTTGAGTGCTCCAATGTCAAATAATAGAAGAACATCTGTGGATTCAATATGAAGAGTATTATCTGTAAGATCACTGCATGTGATAATTCATGGCAAGGTAGGGAGATTTTTAAATGATTCTTTCTTATTTGTATTTTATCAGGATTTAGAAACTTTAGAAAATGTCCACTACTTCTCAATTTATTTCTAGGTTTCCTTGGGTATGGAGGTAGTGATTACATAAGCTCCCAAATCTGATAGAATTGTAGGAGAACCCTCTAGTCCCTATCTTTGGTGTCATGCACCTACAAGCTTTCTCCTGGGTCAGAGGAGACAGTTCTTAATTGTGACTTAGTAACCAGGTTATTCCCTGCTAAGGTTGTTTTCTTAGATGTCCTCCTGAAGAAAATCTCCTTGTAGCATCCAGCACTGTCAAATACAATTTGTAATCCCCTGTGTATATTTTGGAGTGTGTGTGGTTTGGTGGTCTAAGGTAGAGGTCTGGCTGATGTGGTGCTGGTTGACCTGGTCAGTGGGCTTGTATCTGGATTATGGATGGTGTCCGTGTGATTTTCATCTGTAAGTCCCTTTATGAGGTGTATTGCCATTGTGTATGCATGAGCTTCTTTGCTGGCTGCTTGCAGTTATCTTGAGAACATGCCTTCTATGAGTTCATGAATCTAATTAAGAATTAAGTTAACTGGATGCTCTAGAACTCACAGCTATGGACGCTCCTAGAAGTACTGAGACACAAAAGCTACTTCTCTGGTTGCTATAGTTTTCCTCAGAAGCCAGTGTTTATTAGCCCCGAGGAGTTCTGAGTTGGCATGGTTGGAGGGTGCTGAGTTTGCTGACTATTTCTATTGGGTGTAAGAATGCAGAGTGCACAGCTCAGGGCTGTCACTGTCTGCTGCATCTTTATAATGGCAGAGAGCATGTTGGCTGTCTTCAACTGTAAGGTCTATAAATGTGGGCTCTCTGTGAGAAATCTGTGGCCCCAAAGCCTCCATCCTGGCTGCTGCAGATCAGTGGGGTACTGTTCCTGTGACTGGGGTAGAATTTCAGTTGGCCTTCCTTTGTCTGAGCTCCTAAGGCTGGCAACTGGGAGCATCACCTTCTGTTCACATGGGCTTCTTTGTAGCAAACAAAGTGCTGCCTACAACTGTGGGGGCTGAGATGTCCATTCTCTTTGGGCAGTATGTAGAATAGAAACCTCCATACTGGTTGCTGCAGATCACCAGGATTTTACCCATAACTGTGATGGAAGTGGAGTGTCAATTGGCCCATCTTTGCCTGAGGTCCTGCAGAAGCTGTGGGGTGCTCTGGACTGGGGTTAACACTACCAAGGAATGATTTATTCTTGGGTCAATTCCATCCCATTCCTCTTGTCCTAGGGGAAGGGGAGGGGGTTTTACTAACCTTCAGCAAGCAGCTATCCCTCTATAAGTTTCTTCCAATGAGATTACTGAAATAACCTGTTTCCAAGCAGTTTCCTCTGGTTTTATTTATCACTACAGGTGGGGAGAAGATTTATTGCTTTAATTTCTTCATAGGAGACTAGCTAGCTGTGGATTCTATCGAATGGATGTCCTGTTTGGTATAGTTTTCAGCCTACAATTTGGGTTAAACTGTGTGATCTTCTTCACCTTATATGCAGCTCCTGTCCTGTTTTAACTTGGTCTGCCTTTTTTTTTTTAAGCAAATCTTGTTAAGGAAGTAAGATTACAGGCAATTTTTCCCCCTCTCCTTCTATCTTACCCTTTCCCACTCAACAGACCTAGTCAGAAATTGGAGTCAAGGATTTCTGTCCTTATTTTTTGCTTCAGTAAAAAATTTCAATTCCCCCTAAGTTTCAAACTGTCCCATATTGAGTTTTATGGTGTTTGCTCTGTCACTCAGCTCTCTGGTCATCTGTTCTTTCTCTGCTTTGTTTCTGGCCATGGAGGAATTGAGTGTTGCTCTCCAGGTTCACTCTGTCATAATTTCCTCTCCTTGATAAAATTTATTCCTAGACATTGTATTATATTTTTGCAGCTGTCAAAAATGGGATTTCATTCTTGGTATCTCTCTGAGCATTCTCATGATTGGTGTACAAAAGAGCTACTTATTTTGGTGTGTCGATTTTGTGTACTGCAACTTTACTGAATTCATTTATCAGTTCCAATGGTGTTCTAGAAGAATAGTTTATTTTTTAAATATATAGAATCATATCTTCTACTATGAGGAATAATTTGACATTATATCTTTCTATTTCTATTTTCTCTTGCCTAATTACTCTGGCTAAGACTTCCAGTACTAAACTGAGTAAGAGTGGCAGGAGTGGGAATATTTGTCTTACTACAGGTTTTAGAGGAAAAGTTTTCCGTTTATGCCTATTCAATGTTAAGTTGACTAGTGACTTTGCTGTACATACCCTCTATTATGTTGAAATATATTCCTTCTATACCTACTTTGGTACAATTTTTATCCTGAAGGGATGCTGAACTTTTAGCAAATGCTTTTTATGTATCTAATGAGATATTCACATGACTTTTGACCTTCCATTTGTTGATATGGGGTATTACATTTATTGAACTGATTTGCAAATAGGCACTTTAGTTGTGGTCTGTGAAAGGTGTTGAACCATCCTGGCATTTGTCAGTTAAATTCCAATTAATAATGGTCAATAATATTTTTTCTATGCTGTTGGGTTCCATTTGATGGTATGTAATTGAGTATTTTATTTTGCATATGTATCCATTAAAGGTATGGATCTAAAGTATTCTTTTAAGTGTGTGTGTCCTTGTTTGATTTAAGTATAGAATAATACAAAGAGTTTGGTACAGTTCCTATCTTTTCCATTTTTTTGGAATATTTTGAGAATTACAATTAAATCTTCTTTAAATGTTTTGTAGAATTCAGTCAAAAAGCCATCACATCTTGGACTTTTCTTTGATGGGAGATTTTAAATCACTGTTTTGATCTCATTACTCATTATGGTCTGTTCAGATTTTCTATTTCTTCTTGATTCAATCATTTTAGGGAGCATATGTTTAGGAATTTGTCCATTTCTTCCAGGTTTTCCAGTTTGTTAGCATCCAATTGTTAATAGTAGTTTTTAATGATCAATTTATTTCCTGGAATCAGTTGTAATATCTCCTTTTTTTACCTCTGATTTTATTTATTTAGGCTTTTCTTTTTCTTTCTTTTTATTTTGTTTATCTAGCTAAAGAGTTGTCAATTTTGTTTATCTTTTTTTAAAATAATGTTTGCTTCATTTATCTTTTTATAGTCTTTTAAATTTTGATTTTATTTCTGCTCTGATATTTATTTTTTGTTTGAATAATTTTACATTTGGTTTGTTCTTTTTTTTTACAATTTTTTTATTGGTTGTTCAAATATTACAAATCTCTTGACATATCATATTTCATACATTAGATTCAAGTGGATTATGAACTCCCATTTTTACCCCAAATACAGATTGCAGAATCACATCGGTTACACATCCACATTTTTACATAATGCCCTATTGTGAACGTCTAGTGCATTCGGGTCCCTGGGTAAGGGTCACGAAATAACCGGGACACAGGGGATGCAGAGCGAAGGCAGCAATTGCAACTGCATGCTGAGGTTTATTTGCAAGTTCCTTTTATATTCTTCTTCTAACAAAGCAAGCAATTCTTCAATAACACTTTGCCCACATTGCCCAGATAACATGCCTCAGTGGATACACAGAGCTAACTTCAGATCGTTCCTGCTCATTTGATAAGTACCCTCCTAAAGTTCTTTGTAGACATTATCTACTCCCCTGAGGATGCATTTGTTTCTTTAGAATGTACTGTTCCTAGGACAAGTATGCAGGAAGCTTCTTCCTCTTGGCCAAACCATGCAGAACTTGTGACTTGCGATAAGGGGAAGAGAACATTTCCTCCTCCTAACTGAGGTTTGCCTCAGCTGACCTAAATCACAGCCACAGCTCTTGCAAAGTGTCAGGCCTGAGGGAGCTAAACTCTGCACGCTCGAACCCCAACAATTCCTTCCTTTTTCTTTTGTTTTTCTAAAACAGTTTTCCACAAAGTTAATATTGAGTCTTGAGATGGTCTTATGCACATACAATATATAATTACACATACAATATATAATTACTTAGGATAATAACTAAGCATAACACAATTCCCACTCCTCCTGCCATATGGGTAAGACTTTGAGCAATTCCTTTGGGATCTAATCCCTCTAACTGTTTTAAAAACAATTTAGCTATTTGTGCAGCATCATTATGTTGAAACCCTTTTCCAAAAATTTCAAATATATATTTTTGTAAAGAATCAATCATTAATTGAGCTGTTTTATTACCATCAAGATAATTTTGTATGATACTCCATTCGTGTAAGCTTTGATTATATTGTATATTAGTTATACAGAAAGAAGTTGAATTCCAGTCACATTTTAATTTAATTTCTTGTTCTAAGGTGAGTATATTTTTTCCTAACCAATTAACTGTTTGTTTTAAAATATCTATTTGAGTTTGAAGTCTAGAATCAATTTGAGCCTGGGATAGCCATAACTCATGCGAATCTTTATGCCATTCCTCAACAAAATGTTTTGTTTGTAAAGAAGTATGTAAAGCTATCCCTGAAACTGTAGCAACTGAAGCCACTGCAATAAGACTTAGAATTACAGCAACAACAACTCCCACAAACCGTTTAGTACGTTTTAACAATTGTCTAAAAAATTCCAGAACCAAAGTATTTACAGGATCTTGGGACCATGGTCGTTGTAAGTTCACAGGAAGCCAAATGTGAGAGCGCTGTTGTAACAGCACAATCGAATAACCAGAAGGAATAGAAACAGATGTATTAATACAGGTATACAATTTACAATTAAAGCATAAAATTCCCTTATCAGAAGTAACATTTCCAATTAAGAACAGGTATGGCATGGGTGCACATGTAGTTATATTATATTCTTTAAATACAGTAAAATTATAAGAAGCAGCAGATTGACTAGTCCCAGAGAAAGAGCCATTAGACAAAATTACAGGTTTAGTTGCAGCAGCAATTTTCCATAAATGTGTTTGTAAATGATGAGGGTACTGCACTGAAGCCAAGCAAGCGTGGGTCAGCAATTCCGCCATTGTTGTCACCGGAACATCAAGCTCAGGATCTTGATTCCTCGGCTGGGGTAGTGGATAGGGTGCCCCCCTTGGTTCCGTTCTGATTGTGATGGGTCTGGATCCACTGCCCTGGGAGCCACTGCCGGTGTCCATTTTCTGTTGAAACATAAGCATAGCCCTTTCCCCTACAAAGTAAAATCCCTAGCTGCCATTCAGCATCTGCCGCAATTTTTATCCAAATTGGTTCATGAACTGTTTCTAAGAATTTTTGCTCAAAATGTCGTTCTGCTCTTGTCAATATTTCTCCTTGTGGAAGATTAGGAAATTTAAAATAAATAAGGCTTGATGTAACAATGCTTTAGGTTGATTTTGTAAATGTCTAAACAAGTGCATATTTAAATCTGTCATTTTCCTCCTTTTTAATTTTTTAATTTGTGTTTTAAGCGTAGCATGTACACGTTCTACTAAAGCTTGTCCTTGTGGATTATATTTTATTCCAGTCAGATGAACAATATCATATAATTTGCAAAAATCTTTAAAATTTTTACTAGTATAAGCCGGACCATTATCAGTTTTAATCATAGCAGGAATTCCCATAATAGCAAATGTTTCCACTAAGTGTTGAATAACATGATGGGTGGTTTCTCCAATTTGAGCAGTAGCCCACAAAAATTTAGAGTATGAGTCAATAGTAACATGAACACAAGAATAACGTCCGAACAAGGGGACATGTGTAACATCCATTTGTCATAATATTTTCCAGTAGGTCTAATTTTGTCCCAAGCTTCTAAAGCTATTTCCTTCAATTGCTCATGAATCTTAGGAGGAATATTAATTTGATGTTGAATGTCATCATACATACCAGTGCCAGATAACATAGGGTACCCTATAGCATGAATAACAGGGTTTTGACTATTACCATTTTCTCTAGCCTTAGTGACACATCCTTCTAAAAACCACATATGCCACTGAAGATTTTCCGGCTCCCGTAAAAGAGCACGGCCCACAATCTTCCAATCCTCAGGAGCAAAGTTATTGTAATGAGTAGCAAAAGCATTAAGCAATTCTTTTACATAATGGGATTGAGGTTCGTACATTGTCACTGCCTTTTTTAATCTACCAATATGATCAATATCAATCCCCTCATACCGAGGTGGATGTGCCATTCCATTAGCTGGATCAGGCCTGATTATAGGAAAAGCAAAGAAGGGAATGTCATCCTCATCATCAGAAGGCTCTGAGTCCATTTCCTGGACAGCCTTTAAAGAAGCTGCCAAAAAAGGGTTAATGGCCGGAGGGGCAGAGGGCCTGGTTCTCGATAAAGGCTTAGGGTCCATTTTAGCTTCTAATTTATTAAGACATCCCAGAACCTCCTCCATAACAAGCTTGAATTGCTCCGAAACGGAGCAATCCTCAATCATCGCTTTTACTTTCATTTTCTTTTCCTTATCATTACCAATTAAATCAGCAGAATTTTGTGAAGATTTATGAGTCAATTGTTGCATATCTTTTACTACCTCTTCTTTTTCACTAATATCCAGAGGGAGATCTAGAATAGAGGGAGCTAGCTCTTTTTGTAAATTGCCAATCAAACTTTCTTCCTCCATAGCTTTAAACATAGTATATAAAATAGACCAGATAGACCAAAACCGAATCGGAATTTTTTCACCTTGTCTCATAGCCCTTTCAACATTGTGATGGACCCGTTTCCAATTATCTAGATCCATAGATCCTTACTCCGGGAACCAGGGATTCCATTCCCTGACCACCTTAAGACACATCTCTATATCAGAATGAGAAATGTTAATACCATAGACGGCAAGTGAATGCCTAAGAATACGTTAAAAAGGAGAAGATGAAGATTGTCCCATCACCCTGTAATATAAAGAAAAAAAAAAACTTACCCTTCCTGACAATCCAGCAGGGTCCCTATTCCGGCGCCAATTGTGAACATCTAGTGTGTTCGGGTCCCTGGGTAAGGGTCAGGAAATAACCGGGACACAGGGGATGCAGAGCGAAGGCAGCAATTGCAACTGCATGCTGAGGTTTATTTGCAAGTTCCTTTTATATTCTTCTTCTAACAAAGCAAGCAATTCTTCAATAACACTTTGCCCACATTGCCCAGATAACATTCCTCAGCGGATACACAGAGCTAACTTCAGATCGTTCCTGCTCATTTGATAAGTACCCTCCTAAAGTTCTTTGTAGACATTATCTACTCCCCTGAGGATGTATTTGTTTCTTTAGAATGTACTGTTCCTAGGACAAGTATGCAGGAAGCTTCTTCCTCTTGGCCAAACCATGCAGAACTTGTGACTTGCGATAAGGGGAAGAGAACGTTTCCTCCTCCTAACTGAGGTTTGCCTCAGCTGACCTAAATCACAGCCACAGCTCTTGAAAAGTGTCAGGCCTGAGGGAGCTAAACTCTGCACGCTCGAACCCCAACACCCTATTAGTAACTGTTGTATTCTGCTACCTTTCCTATCATCTACTATCCCTCCTCCCCTCCCCTCCCCTCCCCTCCCATCTTCTCTCTCTACCCCATCTACTGTAATTCATTTCCCTCCTTGTTTATTTTCCCCTTCCCCTCACAACCTCTTATATGTAATTTTGTATAACATTGAGGGTCACCCTCCATTTCCATGCATATTCCATTTTCTCTCCCTTTCCCTCCCACCTCATGTCTCTGTTTAATGTTAATCTTTTCTTCCTGCTCTTTCTCCCTGCTCTGTTCTTAGTTGCTCTCCTTATATCAAAGAAGACATTTGGCATTTGTTTTTTAGGGATTGGCTAGCTTCACTTAGCATAATCTGCTCTAATGCCATCCATTTCCCTGCAAATTCCATGATTTTGTCATTTTTTAGTGCTGCGTAATACTCCATGGTGTATAAATGCCACATTTTTTTTTATCCATTCATCTATTGATTGGTTCCACAGTCTAGCAATTGTGAATTGTGCTGCTATGAACATCGATGTGGCAGTGTCTCTGTAGTACGCTCTTTTAAGGTCTTTAGGGAATAGTCCGAGAAGGGCAATGGCTGGGTCAAATGGTGGTTCCATTCCCAGCTTTCCCAGGGATCTCCATACTGCTTTCCAAATTGGCCACACCAATTTACAGTCCCACCAGCAATGTACAAGTGTACACTTTTCCCCACATCCTCGCCAGCACTTGTTGTTTGACTTCCTAATGGCTGCTAATCTTACTGGAGTGAGATGGTATCTTAGGGTGGTTTTGATTTGCATTTCTCAGACTGCTAGAGATGGTGAGCATTTTTTCATGTACTTGTTGATTGATTGTATGTCCTCCTCTGAGAAGTGTCTGTTCAGGTCCTTGGCCCATTTGTTGATGGGGTTATTTGTTTTCTTCTTGTTTAATTTTGAGTTCTTTAAATACTCTGGATATTAGGGCTCTATCTTAAGTGTAAGGAGTAAAAATTTGTTCCCAGGATGTAGGCTCCCTACTTACCTCTTATTGTTTCTCTTGCTGAGAAAAAACTTTTTAGTTTAAGTCAGTCCCATTTTGATTCTTGTTTTTAACTCTTGTTCTATGGGTGTCCTATTAAGGAATTTGGAGTTCGACCCCACAGTATGTAGATCGGAGCCAACTTTTTCTTCTATCAGATGCAGAGTCTCTAATTTGATATCAAGCTCCTTGATCCATTTTGAGTTAACTTTTGTGCATGGTGAGAGAAAGGGATTAAGGTTCATTTTGTTGCAAATGGATTTCCAGTTTTCCCAGCACCATTTGTTGAAGATGTTATTCTTCCTCCATTGCATGCTTTTAGCCCCTTTTTCAAATATAAGATAGTTGTAATTTTGTGGATTGGTCTCTGTGTCCTCTATTCTGTACCATTGGTCCACCCGCCTGTTTTGGTACCAGTACCATGCTGTTTTTTGTTACTATTGCTCTGTAGTATAGTTTGAAGTCTCGTATCGCTATACCGCCTGATTCACTCTTCCTGCTTAGAATTGCTTTTGCTATTCTGGGTCTTTTATTTTTCCATATGAATTTCATGATTGTTTTATCTATTTCTATAAGAAATGCCTTTGGGATTTTGATTGGCATTGCATTAAACCTATAGAGTGCTTTTGGTAATATCGCCATTTTGATGATGTTAGTTCTGCCTATCCATGAACAGGGTATATTTTTCCATCTTCTAAGATCTTCTTCTACTTCTCTTTTTAGGGTTCTGTAGTTTTCATTGTATAAATCTTTCACCTCTTTTGTTAGGTTGATTCCCAAGTATTTTATTTTTTTTTGAGGATATTGTGAATGGAGTGTTTTTCCTCATTTCCGTTTCAGAAGTTTTGTCGCTGATATATAGAAATGCCTTTGATTTATGCGTGTTGATTTTATATCCTGCCACTTTGCTGAATTCATTTATTAGTTCTAGTAGTTTTTTTGTAGGCCCTTTTGGGTCTTCTAGGTATAGAATCATGTCATCCACAAACAGTGATAATTTAAGTTCTTCCTTTCCTATTTTTATGCCTTTAATTTCTTTCATCTGTCTAATTGCTCTGGCCAGTGTTTTGAGAACTATATTGAATAGAAGTGTAGATAGAGGGCATCCCTGTCTTGTTCCAGATTTTAGAGGGAAGGCCTTCAATTTTTCTCCATTCGGAATGATGCTAGCCTGAGGCTTAGCATAGATAGCTTTTACAATGTTGAGGAAAGTTCCTGTTATCCCTAGTTTTTCTAATGTTTTGAACATAAAGGGATGCTGTACTTTGTCGAATGCTTTTTCTGCGTCTATCGAGATAATTATATGGTTCTTATCTTTAAGTCTATTGATGTGGTGAATAACATTTATTGATTTCCGTATATTGAACCATCCTTGCATCTCAGGGATGAATCCTACTTGATCATGGTGCACAATTTTTTTGATGTGACTTTGTATCCGATTCGCCAGAATTTTATTGAGTATTTTTGCATCTAGGTTCATCAGAGATATTGGTCTGTAGTTTTCTTTCTTTGAGGTGTCTTTGTCTGGTTTCGGAATCAGGGTGATGTTGGCCTCAGAGAATGAATTTGGCAGAGCTCCCTCTTTTTCTATTTCCTGAAATAACTTGAAAAGTATTGGTATTAATTCTTCTTTAAAGGTTTTGTAAAACTCCGCTGTATACCCATCCGGTCCTGGGCTTTTCTTGGTTGGTAGTCTTTTGATTGCTTCTTCTATTTCATCCATTGAAATTGGTCTGTTTATATTGTGTGTATCCTCCTGACTCAGTCTGGGCAAGTCATATGACTTAAGAAATTTATCGATGTCTTCACTATCTTTTATTTTATTGGAATATAGGTTTTCAAAATAATTTCTAATTGTCTTCTGTATTTCTGTAGTATCTGTTGTGATATTGCCTTTTTCATCCCCTATGTTAGTAATTTGAGTTCTCTCTCTTCTTCTCTTCGTTAGCATGGCTAAGGGTCTGTCGATCTTATTTATTTTTTCGAAGAACCAACTTTTAGTTTTGTTACTTTTTTTCAATGGTTTCTTTTGTTTCAATATTGTTAATTTTTGCTCTGATTTTAATTATTTCTTGCCTTCTGCTACATTTGCTGTTGTTTTGCTCTTCCTTTTCTAGGGCTTTGAGATGAAGTGTGAGCTCATTTATTTGTTGGTTTTTCCTTTTTTTGAGGAATGACCTCCAGGCGATGAATTTCCCTCTTAATACTGCTTTCATTGTGTCCCATAGATTCCGATATGTTGTGTCTGTATTTTCATTTATCTCTAAGAATTTTTTGATTTCCTCCTTAATGTCTTCTGTAACCCATTGATCATTCAGTAACATATCGTTCATTTTCCATGTGATGTAGGATTTTTCCTTCCTTCTTTTATCATTGATTTCCAGTTTCATTCCATTATGATCCGATAAAATGCATGGTATTATCTCCACCCCTTTATATTTACTGAGGGTTGCCCTATGGCATAATATATTGTCTATTTTTGAGAAGGATCCATGTGCTGCTGAGAAAAAAGTATATCCACTTGATGATGGTTGATATATTCTATATATGTCAGTTAAGTCTAGGTTATTGATTGTGATATTGAGTTCTATAGTTTCTTTATTCAACTTTTGTTTGGAGGATCTGTCCAATGGTGAGAGAGGTGTGTTGAAGTCACCCATAATTATTACGTTGTGGTCTATTTGATTCTTGCACTTGAGGAGAATTTGTTTTATGAACGTCGCAGCACCATTATGTGGTGCATAAATATTGATCATTGTTATGTTGTGTTGGTGAATGGTTCTTTTTAACAGTATATAATGTCCTTCCTTATCCCTTTGGATTAACTTAGTCTTGAAGTTGATTTTATTCGATATGAGGATGGCCACCCCTGCTTGCTTCCGAGGACAGTGTGTGTGGTATATTTTTTCCTACCCTTTCACCTTCAGCCTGTGTATGTCTTTTCCAATCAGATGTGTCTCCTGGAGGCAACACATTGTTGGATTTGTTTTTTTAATCCATGTTACCAGCCTATGTCGCTTTATTGGAGAGTTTAAGCCATTAACGTTTAGAGTTACTAATGATATATGGTTTGTACTGTCAGCCATGTTTGATTATTTATCCTTTTTTTTAAAATTTAGTTTGTTTCTCCATGATTAGCTTTCCCCCCTGCCCTCTGTCTTTACTGAGGCACTTCCCACTGATGGTTTTGGTTGTTGTTTTTTATTTCTTCCTCGTGTAGGGCTTTGCTCAAGATGCTTTGTAATGCTGGTTTTCTGGATGCAAATTCTTTTAGCTTTTGTTTAGCATGAAAGATTTTTATTTCGTTGTCATACCTGAAGCTTAATTTTGCTGGATACAGAATTCTTGGTTGGCATTCATTGTCTTTCAGTGTTTGAAATACGTTATTCCAGGATCTTCTCGCTTTCAGCATCTGTGATGAAAAATCCGTTGTTAACCTTATTGGTTTACCCCTGAATGTAATCTGCCTCCTTTCTCTTGTAACTTTTAATATTTTCTCTTTGTTCTGTATATTGGCTATCTTCATAACAATGTGTCTTGGCATTGGTCTACTGTGATTTTGTGTGCTCGGTGTTCTGTATACATCTATAATTTGTATATCCGTTTCCTTTTTTATTTCTGGAAAGTTTTCTGTAATTATTTCATGTAGCAGGTTACTCATTCCCTTGGTTCAAATCTCTGTACCTTCCTCTATCCCGACGACTCGTAGGTTTGATTTGTTTAAATTGTCCCACATCTCTTGGATTTTTTTCTCATGATTTTTTACCAGCCTTTCTGAGTTGGCTAGACTCTTTTCAAGATGATATATTTTGTCTTCATTGTCTGACGTTCTGGCTTCTACTTGCTCTACACTGTTAGTTATACTCTCAATTGAGTTTTTAATTTGGTTTATCATTTCCTTCATTTCTAGAATTATTGTTTGATTTTTTTTTATAATCTCTATCTCCTGATAAAGATGCTTTACTTCTTCTTTTATCTGTTTATATAATTCATTTTCAATGTGTTCTTTCACTGCTTGGATTTGCTGTCTCGTATCCTATTTAAGGTTCCATTCCATCTGTCTAAGGTGTTCCTTGAGTTCTTTATATGACCATTTTTCTGGTGACTCTAGGTCCTCCTGAATATTTAGGCTGTCCTTCATTGTTTGTACTCCCTTTCTTCCTTGCTTTTTTATGCTTGTCATATTACTTCTTGTTCTGTTTGATTGCTGGGCTACTGTTTACTCTTATAAATTAATTTGATGCTTGGGAGGAAAGCTATTAGAAGGGAGGGGAAGAAGTCACTAAAGAGAATGAGGGTAGGCAGGTAGAATTCAAGGAAGGAGGAATAAGAAAATTGAAAAGAAATGAAAAGACAAAAGAACAAAATAGAAAATAAGGGACGAAGGAAAAAATTTAAACAAAAAAAATAATGATAATAAAAAAATGAAAATTAAAATTTTTTAAAGAAAATAATAAGGATAAAATGAAAAATTAAAAACATTAAAAAAGTTAAAGAACAACAACAAAAAAATGAAAATGAAAAAAAAAACAATAAAAAAATAATAATAAATGCAGTCATAGAGATCGATTAACTTCTCTTCCAGTAGGTGGAGCTGTGTCCACTGGGTCAAGCTTCTCCTCTTAATAGGTGGGAACCAATCACTGTGCAGTAGCTCTTCCTCCCAGACTGGGCAGGTCTCCAATCCTGAATGTCTAGGGCCTTCTCTTGTGTTTCCTCCAGCCAGGCCCCGCTCCCCTGTGAGGCTCACCACAATCCTGGCTACACGCCAGGTCTGCTGCTCCTGAGAGCCCTGTTTTCATTAGCGCCTGGGCACACTCTCCCTGTTTGCCTCCCTCAGACCCTAAGTTTGTAGAGCTTGGGGCTGAGAACCCCAGTGAATTTGCTTACCTTCCAGTAGCCACGCCCCCAGTATCTGGTGCAAGAGACCTCAGTTGTTAGCACTGATGGGAGTGGTAGCTGGGAGTTCCACGCCGCAAGTCCCACGCCACTCCTGATTCCCTCGGTCTGGCTATCGAGCTCCCGGGAGAGCTGGGAGGGGCCCTTACAGTTTCCCCGCTGTGTGGAGAGGGATGGCTAGGAGATTACACACCTGTCATCGCTGGTTTCAGTGAAGTTCTCTCCTCCGCCCGTGATGTCAGTTCTCTGCCATGTTGGTATCCCATGCAAATGGTGACCGTTCGTTCCCTTTGCCGGGTGACCAATGCAACGGGTGGGTCCTGAGTGTCTCTCTCCCAAGCCCCGTTTCAATCCTGTGGCCACTGCCTATGAAGGCTCGGTTGGCTTTTACCTCTGTAAGTTAGAAGGGCCGACCATTTATTTCAGCGGGATCGTTAGTGCTGGTCATGAAAAGGAGGCGAACCTGAGCTTGAATGCAGTCGATCCGGGCTCGGTGGGTGTTCTCCGTGGGTTCTTTAGCACTGAGCCTGAGTAATTTGTCTGTGAGACGCAGGTGAATGGCAGTTTCTGCGGGTTCTTTAGCCCTGGGCCAGAGCAGTTCTGGGAGCTGGAATTCGGCCGCTCCGGGCTCGGTGTATGTTCTACTAGGAGCAAGCTCCCATAAGCAGTTTCTGCAGGTTCTTTAGCACTAAGTCTGAGTGGTTTGTCTGCGAGATGCAGGCGAATGGCAGTTTCCGTGGGTTCTTTAGCCCTGGACCAGAGCAGTTCCGGGAGCCGGAATTCGGCCGTTCTGGGCTCGGTGTATGATCTGATAGGAGCAGGCTCCAAGAAGTAGTTTCCTTGGGTTCTTTATCACTGAGCCTGAGGAATTTGTCTGCGAGATGCAGGCAAATGGCATCCTGAAATTACCTGTTCTATAGCTGAAAGAGCTGCGATCAGTCGAATACAGGAATGGTGACGTCAGCTCTCCAAGATGGTGGCCGCTGGCTTCCTCTGTGGTCTGACCGGTGTGGAGAACCGAATTGGACCACTTCCTACCCCCGTCTCAAACCCAGAATTCAGCTCTGAGTACAGTATATGCACAGCTGACAGGAGCCCGCAGAATCAGCAGCGCTGTATCTTTGCATTGCTATCTCGTTTCCCAGCGTGCACCTCAGACTCTAGCCCCAGGGCGAATTGCTGAATAAGCAGTGTGACCCTCCCTGCGGACAAATCTCTTGCGTTTGAGCCCCAGTAGCTGATCCTCATGCGATGGAAATCCTTCCTCTAGGTATCGGAGCACCCCAATTTTGCTGGAAATTCCTAACAAGCTAGCTTTTAGCTGTTCTACTTTGTCAATCTCCTGCTCAGTGACGCGGTACATGGGGATGATGCACTCCCTTCGTCGCTATCTTCCCTCTCCCCTGGTTTGTTCTTTTATAAGTACTTGAGGTGTATCATTAGGTTGTTTATTTGAAATATTTCTATTTTATATTGTTTTCATTTATTATTATAAGCTTCCCTCTTAGTTCTACTTTTTTATAGCACACAGATTTTTATGTTTTCATTTCAAGAATTATTTTTTCATTTTTACTCGCTTCAATGCCCGATTGGTTATTTAGGAGTAAGTTGTTGAATTTTGATTTACTTGAATTTTTCCCATTGTATTTGTTTATTTCTAGTTTTATTCCATTTAGCCTTTGGAAAATATATGAAAGCATTTCAATTTTTAAAATACTTTTTAAGACTAGCATATGATTTAACCTGGCGTTTTTTTCCATGTGCTGATGAGAAGTATATGTATACTGCTGTATTAGATGGGATGTTCTGTAAATGTTTTTCAGGTCAAAGTCATTTAAAATATGGTTTAATTCTGATGTATCTTTACTAATTCTCTGTATGAATGGCTTCGTTATTGAGGAAAGTGGGGTATTTATTTCACCAATTATTATTGTATTAAAATCTGTCTTTCTCTTTAGATGTAATAATATTTGTTATACTTATGATATTCATCTCTTCTTGCGGAATTGATTCTTTTAATATATAATGACTTTCTTCATTTTTTTTTGTAATTTTTGATTTAATTTTTCTTCTATTCGATATGATTGAAGCTGTTATTGCTTGCTTTTGATTTGTGCAGCATATCATTCTTCAAACCTTCCTTTTTAGTCTGTGGTGTATATCTTATTCTGTGAAGTGAAGTGAGTTTCTTTTAGGCGACCTATAATTGGAATTTGCTTTTCTAATTCATTGACCAACCTTTTCTTTTGACTAGAGAATTTAATCCATTTATATTCAAAATTAGTATCAATAAGGTGTGAACTTACTCTGTCATTTTGTTGTTTTCTGACATTTTTACATGTTCTTTCTTCCTTTCCATCTCTGAAAAATTTCCTCAGTTTTTCCTTACCTGGGAAGTGTTTTATTTCACTTCATTTCTGAAGAATAGCATTGTGGGACATAGTATCATTAGTTTTCAGGGTTTTTTTGTTTGTTTGTTTGTTTGTTTTGTCCTTCAGGATTTTGAAGATATCATCATGTTCTCTTATGGCCTATGAGATTTCTGCAAAGAAATCTGCCTTTATTCTAACCAGGATTTTTTTGTATGTGACTCGACACTATTTTCTTCCTGTTTTTTTATTCTTTGGCTTCTG
The DNA here is from genome assembly GCF_048772815.1 of Callospermophilus lateralis. Lineage (NCBI taxonomy): Eukaryota > Metazoa > Chordata > Mammalia > Rodentia > Sciuridae > Callospermophilus > Callospermophilus lateralis. The sequence continues at coordinate 131,592,119 of NC_135310.1, read as the reverse complement.
GTTTTGAAAGTTTGACCATAATGTACCTTTAAAAATGTCTTCTAGGGTTGAGTCTAGTTGATATACTTTGAGCTTTCTGATTCCTGATCTGCATATCCCTTTTAAAATGTGGAAATTTTTGCTATTACTTCAATTAAATGAGGTTTTGATGAATTTTTTTTCTTATTCTACAACTCCTATAATATGAATAGTTTTTCACTAATAGTGTTCTATATATCTTTTTAGCTTTCTTCATATCTTTTATTTTTTCTTTATTTTTTAAAAAAGTATTAGTTTTTCTTCCTTTGTTTTAGTAGGCTTTCTAAAATACCTGTCCTCAAGTTAATAAATTCTTTCTTCTGCTGCGTCTAGTTTGTTGAATAAACTCTCCATTACATTTTTTATTTCACTGATAGAAATTTTCATTTCCAAGTTTTCTGATTGATTCTTTTCAATGATTTCTCTCACCTTGTTAATTATTCATGATATTTTATCATGTATTGTTTCTTCTCATTTTCTTTTATTGTCTGTATTCTCCTGCATCTTGTGTTTCCTTAAGATCATTGCTTTAAATTCTTTTCTGTAATTCCATAGATTTCCTTTAAATTGGTATGTATTTCTGAAGAATTGTGCTCTACTGGAAGTGTCATACTTCCTTGCTTTCTCATGTCTCTTGGGCCGCTACTTTGATGTCTGTGTATCTTGTATAACAGGTGCTTCTTTCCATTTTATCTAGGAGCTTTCATAGGAAAAATATTTTTTCGTTTATGTGTGACATAGGTTGTCAGTTGAATTGGTGCTTCTGTTGTGCTCTATGTAAGCTCAGATGTATAATCTTCAGCTATAATCAATTTCAGAAATGTCTTTGAGCCCCTCAAAAGTCTAGGCTACAGCAGTTTTTGAAGATAGTGGTGCAAATTTGCAATGGATTTGGGTTTCCTATAGTGTGGATCATCAGGCTTCACAGAGTCTAATTTTGATGGGGTTGAATCTTGTGATAGTGGCGACTGTAGTTCCAGGGATGTAGGATGCAGAGAGAAGCATCCAGTCACTGGGGGTGTGCAACACTGGCAGCATTAGTGCTGGAGTCATGCAACATGAAGGAAACTTTTCTAAAGACCTTGGGATGACACAGGCTATCCCTGGACTTGAGGTACAGAAGTTGCAGGCTTGTAGCCACAGGGATCTTTTCCAGGTACTGCAGTCTTAGCATGGGTGATTCGGGTATCTCTGGCACCAGAAATTGTTTTCCCAGGACTTTGAATTAAAAGTAGATGTTGAGCACATTGGACACCAGGGATTTTGGCACCATTATCTATAGACTCAAAACCATGGGATTTGAAGGGCACCATTCCTAGGTCCATATGGTAAGTGTGGGTCCTTCTGGGGCCAGTGATCCTGGAGCTCTAGGACATGAATGATGCTTCCCCAAGGTCTGGTGGAGTAATTGCTGCTGGTGGTGGCAGTTTCAGTTCTGGAGCTGCAGAACATGAATGGAACCATTCCCACTCCCACTAGGCAATTGTGGACAGTACTGTTATTTCTGTCTCATGCTATGATGTATACATAGGCCTTAGTCTCCTTACAGCATCAGAGGCTTGCTACAAGACTTTAATGCAGGATAGGGTCTAAGATTGACTGTTGTAGCACATTGGGTTGTGAGGCTTGTGGTGCCTGTTGGAGCCCAAGGAGCACTTCATCTTTAGGTGAAAGCAGTTGTTAGACCACAGAAAGCTTCCCAAGCTGGATTTAAGTGAGTACTATGGAATTCTCCTGCAGTTAGAATTACAGGTTTGCTGCAATAATGGGGGTTACTGGTACCTTCCAACTTACCTTTCAACTAGCAATATGGAGTCTCCCCCAACCCCTGCCCAACCCCACACCACTTCCTGAATATCCAAGGTCAAATTAAGTGTTTTTCATCTTTCTCTCTGATACCTTTCATACTCTCTTATGGTGTTTAGGATTCCCTCACTTCCTTGCTGATTTTCATATTCTTCCCTCAATCTCTCTCCTGGAAATGTAATTTTTACTTTGTTGCCCTGTTTCTTCTCTGTGACAGGTGAGTGCAGGACATTTATGTTCAGCCACATCTTCAATCCAGCCCTAACTGTGATTTTGTTTTTAGTGTGTGCATTATAAGATTTTCTTCCTGGTTGCAAGGAGGCTTACAAAAATATATTATAATAATCTATTATAAATAGATGGTGACTTATCACAGAGAATAAAATTCAATTATTTGACTCCATTTCTCCCACATTCTGAATTTTTTATGTTATAATTTCATGTCTGTATACTATTATGTCTTAATAATTGTAGTTATAATCTTTTTTGATAGTTTTTTTCTTTCATTCTTCATCTTACAGATAAAACTGTGACTTTCTTATTTCTGATTGCACACTTAGGAGCGCAGACACATTTTCGGTGTCTCAGAATAATGTGGTATATGATAATAATGTAGATATGGACAATATAAAATAGTTTAAAATACTGGTGATTATTCACATGTTAGACTCAAATCCCTTTATATTTGTTATTGAAATTACTTTTATATGCCTCACAAATTTACAGATATTTACAAAAAATTTTTTTGAAAGTAAGCCTTGGGAAATTGTTGTGGTAAATTTGAGGGTTGGAATAGATGTTTCTAAAATTGGTTGCCAAATGTTTAATTACATTAGCCTTGTAGTTATTTCACTCTCAATAATGCTTCATTTCAAAATAAATTCAATGTTAGTTCATAATTTTAAGATGGTGTCTGGAAGGAATCAAATAAATATCAATGGAAAATTTTCAAGAAAAATGTGAAACTTAGAATAAAAATTTGCTTGGGTCCTACTATTTACCTCACCACAAATTAATTAATTTATTTCCAGTACTTTCATACACATATGTAGGTGCACACAAAATTTGGATTACTCTCTAAGTATAATTTTTTTTACTTTTATCTCACTTAATAGTGAAAATGATTATTATAAATTTAAATATTAATTTTTAAATAATGTTATTTAAAATTAATTTCTAAGAGAAATTACCAATTAAAAATTTTGTAAAACAATCACAGTGTCTTAAAGCAACAAGACTCATTTTTTTTTTGTCTCATTTACATTGGAAAATCTTTTCCATGTTACTCCCCATTAGAGATACAAGAAGGTGGAGTGGACAGTGTCAAATATTTCCTAGATTTTTGTGATAAAGGGAAGTAAATATTGCAAAACACCCATTAACACTGAAAATTCCTAGGATTTTGACAATTAATGTACCTCATACTTATTGACCAAGGTTATATAAAGTCACACATTTGTTGAATGGCAGAGAAAATTATAGACTTATCATATGCCTAGAAGGAATGAAAAAAAAATATTTGTGGAGACTCTTAGCGACTATCACAGTCTTCCATTTTAGTCATAAAAAGATTTATTTTATTCTTCTTCCTACAAACAAATTATATCTGCTCCTTTCTAAAGAGAAACAAGCATTTCCATCCAGTTAGTTTACAACCTTAACTTAAAATGTAGGACCTATTAGTGCTCTCTAATCTCTTCATTAGTTCTGTACTTGCATTCTCTTGGCTCAGTGATCTGTAAATTAAAAAAGGCAAAGTTACCTGCCCTATGCATACTCAAAATTTAACAGATGGAATTGAATGAAAGTGACCAGTATTAACACTCCCATTCAGATAGAGGAAATTTAAAGAAGATCATAATTCATAAGTCCCAAGAAATGCTGAGAACCATTGAGCAGTTATTGTAAGAAATTCCAACTGTGAGTTCATAAATGTTCTCAACTTCCACTTACTGAAAATAGCTCCTTTATTCTTTGTTTTTCATAATCCTTTAATTCTACATTCTGGACATCCTATTTCCATTATCCTCAATGGCTATATTTGAAGAAGACAATGTAAGTTTTCTCAACATCCTTTCTATTTAAGAAAATTGGGAGTCCAAGGTTTATTTTACATGTCAAACAGAAGGTTTTGAAAATGCAGATTCATACTTCATTTGTTATATAATTCTTTCAACAATTTTGCTTCTTATCTATTTGATCTAAGTCGATTCAATGTTCCAATGGCCAAGTTCTCAATTCTTATCAAGACACGATTCTCTTTGTATGTTCATTTGTAATTTCCTTGAGCCTATCAGTCTTCGGTGGGATAGGCCTATTCACTTTTTTCTTTACTTTGACTCTCTTTTCTCTGAATTACTTATTTCAACTGAAAGGATATATTGGGTGTTTTTGTAATTCACAGAGAATGTTTAATAACAGGTGTATGATATATATTCTTGAATCAATTCTTACTACCATGGATTTTATATATGTGTGTATGTATATTCATATGAATATATATAATTATACACACACACACACACACACACATATATATATATATATATATATATATATATATATATATATATATAGAGAGAGAGAGAGAGAGAGAGAGAGAGATTTATGTGTGTAGGTATATGCACACACATGAATGGGCACTTGATCACTGAGGTATATCTAAGTCATTGTTGTTTTTTATTTTGAAACAAGTTCTTGCTAAATTGTCCAAATTGCCCTCAAACTTGAAATACCCCTGCATCAGGTTTGTGAATAGCTGGAATTACAGGGTTATGCCATAGTACCTGGGTTAGGGGTTATATTTTAATTACTTTTTGTTGCTCAAAGAATGTTCAGAATTTAATGTGTTATATGAAATTGAGAAAATATTTATTTTTCTTTTTTCACTCTTCTAGCATCTGAAAATCTACACTGTAATGAGTTATTTTATTTCAAGTTGAATACATGGACTTTTTTTTAAGTCCTGTAAAAATGTATCCAAAAAATAACAAATACAAGTGTTTTCCAACCTCTTTGTCTTGAGTCATTACAATTGGGTTCATTATTTAACATATAAGCTATTAAAGATGATAGTGTATCAAGCATTTCTACCCTGTCACTATGGTTTCAATTTTTAAATATTGAATTCCTCACTGTCTGACACCTGATACTGTGCAGTGCCTCCTAATTTATTTTTGTTCTTGACATTAAAACCCTACTACTAGGACCAGTTTCTATAATAAGTTAGTGTAAGTATAACCTATATTATAATTGGCTAATAAAAACCTCTGAATTTTCAGTGACTGTGAGTAATAGGTATTTTTTTTCTCACTCATGCTATTTATCTATCAAGGGCTGGAGTTCTACTCTACATTGTTCTCAAACTATTTCAGGCTGATTCAGAACTCTACCTTGAACATTGTTTTGATGGTAGAGAAAAGAGAACATGGCATCATCAAAAAGTGGCTCACATCATTTTTTTTCATACCTTTTATTGATAAAGCAAATTAAACAGCTGGGTTGCTTTCAAATAAGGCAGGTAAGTGGAATCCTACCATCTCCCTAGAAGGGAAGAGGAAATAAAATATTTATGAACTCCTATAATTTATTCTATGTATAAAAACTATGTTATTTTCAAAGTACTCAAGGAAATAAAAAATAGGATGCTAATAGTATTTCTGCTTCTAAAATTGGCAAATGTCTCAAAGATAATAGATCCCAGAGTTTACAAAAGGTCATGAAGAAAGCATTCCCATTTACTCCATATAGTGATTCTAAGAATGCTAAAGGGTACAATATTTTTTTTTGTAGTATGAATTGGCAATGTATGTTAACTCTAAAAAACATATAATTTAAATCAGTAATACCATTTCTGAAATTACAAGATGCCATCCTAACCCATATCCATAAATTGAATTTCTTTGCAATATTATATATAATAGCAAACATAAGAAGTAAGAAATATTCAACAATATAAAAATGGTTAAATACACTTTATAACTGTATGGTAAACTTTAATTTGTAGAAATTTAAATTGTTTTGAAGAATATAAAAATATTCTCAGGATTATTACAAATGCACAAATAAACAACAACAAAAAACCCCCAAACAACTTATAAACTCCATTGACAGGGAGTTGGAGGGAGTGAATAAAGACCCAGGTAAAGGATGATGGTACTAGAAATGTGAATATGCAAAATTAGGGAGAGATGGAAGGTTCAGAAGAGGAAAGATTGATATGGCTCATGGTTTCCAATTTGTATATATAAACAAAAGGTAAATTCATTTATTAAAATAGTGAACTTAAGATGAGGCTTTTGTGGTAATGGAGAAGAAGTGTTTAGCTTTGAGATGTTAAGTTTGAAATGTTTTCCATATATTCAACAAGAGACAGCAATAGTTATTTAATGTTTGGAAATTTTAAAAAGTTACTTGTGCCACAGATAAAACTGTTTTTATAATTTTGTATTTCTTAATGCTTTTGTGAGAAAACCAATGTTTAAAAAATTTTATGCTTACAGTCTCCTTTTTACACTTATTTGAAATATTACCTTTTCTAAACAAAAGAACTATGTGTGAGCTATGACTTTTTCTTTGCTTTTCTACTCCTGATGGTATCATCTGTGTTTTGGTTATATTGCTTTGCTTAGTGAATAAAATCCAGTCTTTTTGGTTAACATGTCTATGTCTTATATGGTTTTTGAACTTTATGTTTTTAACCATTGTAATTTCTGAAATGATTTGTCTTGCAATCCTTTCTCTGTTGCCTAAAATGCAGCCTCACCTATGTTCTTGTATTACTAACTTCAAATAACTATTTAAGTGTTTCAGTTTCAGGATGATTTCCCTCAAGAAGTAGAGAATTTCTTCAGTGATTGTTTTTCTTTGTGGTCGTCTACTACATCATGAAAAATAAATGTTTATTGAATGACTATCCATAAATGAATTAATTCAGATCACTATGAGGGAAAAAACATTGCCATTTACAAATCTATGTGTAAGTAACTTTATAATTTAGGAGAAACTCCATATGTCTGAGTGAGAACTGAACACAAATGGGGAATTTGACAGAAGTAGAAAAAGGAGAAATGTTATCCATGGGGATTAAAGGGGATGGATTGAAAAATAGAACTGCAAATAAAGTGCAACTAAAATTTCAGATTAAATACACATCATTTAAAGCCACCTAGACTAGAGTTGAACTACAGGTTCAGGACAATTTTGGAAGGGTACATATGTATTATGGATTTTATAAAGAGATGTGAGGATGTAAAGTCATAGAAAACTTAGGTTCTGAATTAAAGAATTTTTGGTTTTTATGGATTTCCTGGTTATTGAATCACAGATATATGAAAACTGTATTAAGGGATAAACAAAGATTGTTCTAGAGCAAATAATATGCAGGTGAATGGTAAAATATCCAACTCTCCTGACTACTCTAACATTGATAGGAAGAAATTACACTGATTTGGCTTAAAGGAAGACAGTGCCCTTGGGGGACTTCTAAAAGGCAAAGAAGTTTTTAACTTAGTTCACATATATTGTTTTCTTAACAAAGGATGAATTTTGTTTGGTAGAATTCAGTGAAATCATGAAAGCCTGAAAAGAGGGAACATCATTTGAAACATTATTACTATCTTCAAGGTCAAGGGGAAACTTAACAGATTCTCATCACCTTGAAGTACCTTTTAATTCTTAATAAGAAAGATTCTTGACATCACCCTATTGAAGGCCTCCTTCATATCTTTATTTCTAAGGCTGTAGGTGAGCGGGTTCAACATGGGGGTGATGATCCCATAGAAGAGAGAAACCATCTTTCCCCAGTCCTTTGAGGTGGATGAAGGTGGTTGTAGATACATATAGATGGCTGTTCCAAAAAAGAGGGACACCACAACCATGTGGGACCCACATGTTCCAAAAGCTTTCCGCCTTCCTTCTGAAGACCTGATTTTCAGCACTGCTTGAGCTATGAAGCATAGGAGATGAGAATCAATGTCACTGGAATTAGCAGAATTAATACACTGCAGAAAAAGAGCTCAGCCTCTATAGGCTTTGTGTCAGCGCATGACAACTTGAGAAGGGCAGGAACCTCACAGAAGAAGTGGTCCACTTCCCGATGACCACAGTGTGGCATGTTCAGTGTCAGGGAAGACTGCAACACTGAATGGCTGAATTCAGTGAGCCACGAGAAGGCAGCCATCCTTAAGAAGAACCAGCGGTTCGTGATGACTACATAGTGGAGTGGTCTGCAGATTACCACAAATCTGTCAAAGGACATAACAGCCAGAAGGAGACATTCTGTGGCTCCCAGAGCCAGGAAAATGATGAGCTGGGCCACACAGCCACTGTAGCTGATGGTCATTTTGTTGAGACAAATATATGCTAACATATGAGGGACTGTGCTTGTGGTATAATCTATAATTAATTAATGAAGCCTTTGTGAAGACTATTGTTATTTTAAAACTAAAATCATGGTTCTTCTGTTTTTAGTAGTTGTGTTTGACTTCCCCCACCCCCAACTGCACCCTGTGCTGGGGACTGAATCCAGAACTTCATTCCTCACACATTCTAAGTGTACGGTTTTCTACTGGATTAAATTCTCAGAACTTGAATTATTTTTAAAGTAAATTATTACATTTAAATGGCATAAAGAACATAATAGTATGTGTATATGAAACTGGGTACTTAGAACATTTTAAATCCTGCCTTCTTACTTCATAATAGAACATTTGAGTAATACATGCTGCTTTTAATCCAAGTCAAAAAATATTGAGTAACTTAGAAATTATGAGTCTTATCTAAATGTATAATTGATATAAAGAAATTCTGCTTGTTTTACTAAGATTTTAATGTGATTTTTTTGAGTTGTATTTTTCTTCTGTGCATATCTATTCCCAAAAAGAATAATCATGGAACTCTTTGATTTATAGTAAAAATTTATAGGCTACTTGTGATATATTGTAATGATCATGGGTATCCTCTCTCTATTCACAAATACCCTTGATGAAAATAGTAAAACTTATAATAAAGTAATTATTTGATTGATATGTGACTGACACTGCTTAGTATCTAAAGTACAACCTTTCTAATTCTCACCAAAACCCTGAAAAATATTTATGATTTACATTTTATTGCTATTGTGACTCAGGGAGATAAGTAATGTGAATAAACATATTGTGAGGCCAAGACTTACACCTAAGATAAAAAAACCACTTCTCTCTTTTTGTAATAGTTCCGTCAAATATAAAAAGAACATAATAAGAATATATGAAGATGACTTACACCATTTGAACTTACAAGCATAAAAATAAAGAGAACTGCAATATAGACTTAAAGAAAAAGACAAAATAATAAAGGCTGGTACATTTTACCACAGAATGAGAAACTTTATCCAGAGTGAGAAAAATTCACATTGAAGTATAAACTGGCAGTATAATGGGTACATGAGAGTGAACAAAGACTTGTAGGTCCTCATAATTTGAGTTGTTTTTAAAATTTTCATTCCAACATTGGCTTTTTAACTATCAATATTCATTATTTCTTATGAAAAACAGTAACCCACCTTCAGCTGAAAAATATTTTATTAGACTTTCCTGAATTCCCATATAAATTTAAACATCCCATTGACTCTTTCTATGTATTGAGATATAATGAGCAAATGTTCATTCAAAAGAATGAAAAGATAAAAGGGACTGGTTTCTAGGAAACAAATCAGACACTCTAAATACTAGTTATGGATGAGATGACCTTGAGAGACACTTTCCACTCATGTTAACATAATTTTCTGTAGTGGATACCACTCACCTTTTTTTTTTTTTTTCTGTGACAGAGAGATGTCTACATCTTTCTTTGTGCCCTGTCTGGGAGGAGGTTGTACCTAATAATGGATTTTAAACTCAGTAAATTTTTAAGCTTTCAGCCATGTGGCTTTTCACCCACCAGTGAAAAATGAAATTAGGGTGCAACCCGGGCTGCATCAAAAACAATGAAAAAGTCCTCATGATAAAGTGCAAGTAAATTATCAATACTATCTTCAATCACGGAGGCAGTTTTGACTGACATAGGCTCTCCTCACCAAGATCCTAGTCGACTGCCACAATGAAAAGTTGATTTTACATATATCAATAACATTGATGAGAAATGTTTGCCCCTTTAAGTAAAACCAACCAATCAATATTCCTTAAGGAACCATGTTTCACACAGCACTGTCCTCCATCTCCTTCAGGATTTGAGATTTCCTCAGGCTTAATTGGCCATTGTGTCCAGAGGGACAAGAAGTGAACTCCATTACCAATTAGCACAATACTGGTACAAAAAAATGTTTCATAACCTACAATAAGGGTAAAGGTTAGAGCCACACAATGTGAACCATGAAAATAAATTTGGGGTTGTTTAATTAGGAAAGCACAAAAATAAATGAACTTACAGCCCTAAAATTCCCTTTAAATGGCCTCAGGGCAAAACAGTGATGGGTTTATATGAGAAAAACATTTTGAAAGTGATTTCTTTAATGAGTAATTCTGAGTAAAACTATTACAGATATGCAGGTTAACAAAATATGTTATACAAGGTCACTCAAAATAGAAATTAACATACTGAAGTTTAAGGTTAGTATTAATGCACTGGGGCCGAACAACTGGAAATGACATGGTATTGCAACAGGATTAGTTTTCAAAAAATAAGTTGACGTGTGCAACTTATAATATGATATGTGCTGATCTAAGTTTTAATAAAATAAAGGTTATAATTAGTTTAATATTAGTCTAGACAAAATCTGAAAGAAAATATTGAGTTAACATTTTAATGTATTTATTTCCCCTTTATTTTTCTGTGCCCCATGTATTCTTATAAAGTAGAAAATCATATTTGTAGAATATAACAATTTTCTAAATTACATTATTTCTAATACATGGTTTTGAAGCTTTTATAAACTAATAATTTATTCATAAATTATATGTACTTTTAAATACTTTTAAAATAATTTTTCTACAATTAAATATTTTTATTTTCTTAATTTGTCACTTTTTGTTATAGGACATTATAATTCAATGTTTTAATATTGTTTTCCTTGGTTTAGATGAAGCTTTTCAGTTTTCACTAATTTGAGTATTTTTTCATTTTGTTGCTATGCTTTTTAGATTATATCTGAGAAAAAAAAAACATGCTGAGACCAATGTTGTGTAGATTTCCCCTATTTTTCCAAGTAGTTTTATTGTTTCTGGTCTTGTGTTAAGTATTTAACCCATTTTGAGTTGGTTATATAGGATGAAAGTCCAATTCCATTCTTTTTCATGTGGATATCCAGTTTTCCCATACTATTTATTGAAGATCCTATACTTTCCCTTTGTTTTTTCTTGACATTTTTGTCAAAACTCAATTCAACATACATATGTGGGTTCATATTGGGACTGTCTATTCTGTCCCACATACTGATGTGTCTTTTAATGAGTATCATATTTTTATTACTAATGCTTCAAAGTGTAGTTTGAATCAAATGGACTTATGTTTCCAGTTTCTTTTTGGAAATGACTGCCTTGGATATATGAAAGTTTACTTTTTATAATTCTATGAGAATTTCAAGATTTTTTATTATATATCCATGAAAAATTATATTAGAAATTTACTAAGGAATTGCAATGACTTTGTAGCTCTCTTTGGGTATTTTAACACTAATTTTTCCTATCCATGAACAAATATCTTTCCACTTATTTGTCTTTTTCTGTTTCTTTCATCAGTGCTTTTCAGTTTTCTTGAGTTTCTTTTTTTTATATAGTTCACAATTAGTACATAGAAACATGCTGATTTTTGTGTCCCACAACTTTACCAATTTGCTTATTAGTTCTTGTAGGTTTTCTTTTAGCAGACAGTGACAATTTCACTTCTTCCTTCCCTATTTGTTAGCTTTTTATTTCTTTCTCCCATATAAATATTCTGACTAGTTCTTCCAGGACTTTTGAAAACAATGAGGTGAAACTGAGCACCCTGAATCTGAACACCCTATCTTGTTCTAGTACCTACAGGCTTTCAACTTTTCATGATTGATTATGATGTTCATTCAAGGATTTTCACATAACACCTTTCATTTTTTCTCATTTGTTGTTTTTAGATATCCATGACAGCAGAGTGTCTTTTAACATATTATGCATACATGTTGTGCACACCATTACAATGTTGATCCCATTCTTATGGTTGAACATGATGTGGAGTTACATTGGTCATGTATTCATATGTGAGCCTAAGAAAGTTATGTAGGATTCATTCTACTGTCTTTCTGACTCCCATCCCCATCCTTCTCCTTCATTTCCCTTTTTCTAATCCAATAAATTCTATATTTCCACTCCTTACCCTCAGTTTTTATAGGTTAATATCCACTTATCAGAGAGAATATTTATTCTTTGTTTTGGGGATTGGCTTATTTCATTTAGGATAATATTCTCTAGTTCCATTCACTTACCAGAAAATGCCATATTTAATTCTTCTTTATAGCTGATTAATATTCCATTGTGTATATATACCACATTTTATTTATCCATTCATCTGTTGTAAGGAACTTATGTTGGTTCCATAGCTTGGCTATTGTGAATTGTACTGCTCTAAAAATGGATGTGGCTGCATATTGTAGTATTTGATTTTAAGTCCTTTAGACATAGACCAAGGAGTGGGATAACTGGGTCAAATAGTAGATCCATTCCAAGTTTTCTGAGGCATCTCCATACTGCTTTCTAGATTGGTTGCGCCAGCTTGCAGTCCCACCATCAATGTATGATTGAACTGATTTCCCCACATCCTCAGTAACATTGTTAGTTACATTGTAGAACCTTCCTACTATGCTTGAATTGTCAAGCTTTTATCAGAAAAAGAATGTTGGATTTTGTCAAATAATTTTTCTGCACCTATTAAAATTATATGATTTTTATGAACATTGATGTAGCAGTATCCCTGTAGTATGCTCTTTTTAGGACTTTTAGGGAATAGACCGAAAAGGGGAATAGCTGGGTCAAATGGTGGTTCCATTCCCAGCTTTCCAAGAAATCTCCATACTGCTTTCCAAATTGGCCACACCAATTTGAAGTCCCACCAGCAATGTACAAGTGTACCCTTTTCCCCACATCTTCACCAGTATTGTTGTTGTTTGACTTCATAATGCCTGCCAATCTTACTGGAGTGAGATGGTATCTTAGGGTGGTTTTGATTTGCATTTCTCTGACTGCTAGAGATGGTGAGCATTTTTTCATGTACTTGTTGATTGATTGTATGTCCTCCTCTGAGAAGTGTCTGTTCAGGTCCATGGCCCATTTGGTTATTTGTTTTCTTCTTGTTTAATTTTTTGAGTTCTTTGTATACTCTGGATATTAGGGCTCTATCTGAAGTATGAGGAGTAAAAATTTGTTCCCAGGATGTAGGCTCCCTATTTTCCTCTCTTATTGTTTCTCTTGCTGAGAAAAAACGTTTTAGTTTGAGTAAGTCCCATATGTTGATTCTTGTTTTTAACTCTTGTTCTATGGGTGTCCTATTAAGGAATTTGGAGTCCGACCCCACAGTATGTAGATTGGAGCCAACTTTTTCTTCTATCAGATGCAGAGTCTCTGATTTGATATCAAGCTCCTTGATCCATTTTGAGTTAACTCTTGTGCATGGTGAGATAAAGGGATTAAGGTTCATTTTGTTGCAAATGGATTTCCAGTTTTCCCAGCACCATTTGTTGAAGATGCTATCCTTCCTCCATTGCATGCTTTTAGCCCCTTTTTCAAATATAAGATAGTTGTAATTTTGTGGATTGGTCTCTGTGTCCTCTATTCTGTACCATTGGTCCACCCACCTGTTTTGGTACCAGTACCATGCTGTTTTTTGTTACTATTGCTCTGTAGTATAGTTTGAAGTCTCGTATCGCTATACCGCCTGATTCACTCTTACTGCTTAGAATTGCTTTTGCTATTCAGGGTCTTTTATTTTTCCATATGAATTTCATGATTGGTTTATCTATTTCTACAAGAAATACTGTTGGGATTTTCATTTGCATTGCATTAAACCTATAGAAAACTTTTGGTAATTTCGCCATTTTGATGATGTTAGTTTTGCCTCTCCATGAACAGGGTATGTTTTTCCATCTTCTAAGATCTTCTATTTCTCTGTTTAGGGTCTGTAGTTTTCATTGTATAAATCTTTAACCTCTTTTGTTAGGTTGATTCCAAGTATTTTATTTTTTTTTTGAGGATATTGTGAATGGAGTGGTTGTCCTCATTTCCATTTCAGAAGATTTGTTGCTGATATACAGGAATGCCTTTGATTTTTGTGTGTTGATTTTATATCCTGCCACTTTACTGAATTCATTTATTAGCTCTAGTAATTTTTTTTTGTAGACCCTTTTGGGGCTGCTAGGTATAGAATCATGGCTTCTGCAAATAGTGATAATTTCAGTTCTTCTTTTCCTACTTTTATGCCTTTAATTTCTTTCATTTGTCTAATTGCTCTGGCCAGTGTTTTGAGAACTATGTTGAACACAAGTGGTGAGAGAGGGCATCCCTGTCTTGTTCCAGATATTAGAGGAAATGCCTTCTATTTTTCTCCATTCAGAATGATGCTAGCCTGAGGCTTAGCATAGATAGCTTTTACAATATTGAGGTATGTTCCTGTTATCCCTAGTTTTTCTAGAGTTTTGAATATAAAGGGATGCTGTATTTTGCCCAATACTTTTTCTGCAATAGCAAGACTGTGGAACCAACCTCGATGCCCTTCAATAGATGTATGGATAAAAAAATGTGGGATTTATACACCATGGAGTATTACTCTGCACTAAAAAATGACAAAATCATTGAATTTGCAGTGAAATGGATGACATTAGAGCAGATTATGCTAAGTGAAGCTAGCCAATCGCTAAAAAACAAATGTCAAATGTCTTCTTTGATATAAGGAGGGCAACTAAGAACAGAGTAGGTAGGAAGAGCATGAGAAGAAGATTAACATTAAACAGGGGCGAGAGGTGGGAGGGAAAGGGAGAGAGAAGGGTAACTTCATGGAAATGGAAGGAGACCCTCATTGTTATACAAAATTACATACAAGAGGAAGTGAAGGGAAAGGGAAAAAAACAAGGGGGAGAAATGGATTATTGTAGATGGGGTAGAGAGAGAAGATGGGAGGGTAGTGGAGGGGAGGGAGGATAGTAGAGGATAGGAAAGGCAGCAGAATACAACATACACTCGTATGGCAATATGTAAAACAGTGTATGTGTAACCGATGTGATTCTGCAATCTGTATACGGGGTAAAAATGGGAATTAATAACCAACTTGAATCAAATGTGTGAAATATGATATGTCAAGAACTATGTAATATTTTGAACAACCAATAATAAAAATTAAAAAAATATATATATGATTTTTATCATACTTTTGTTAAAATGAAGTGTTATACTTACTGATTTGTATATGTTAAACCACTCTTGTGTCAGCATTAAATCCATCTTGATCAAGTTAGATAATACTCTTAATGTGTTATTGAATTCAGTTTGCTAGTATTTTCTTGATGATTTTTGCAACTCTTGATCCTCTGGGATATTGACATATAGTTTTCATTTCTTGTAATATCCTTCTCTGGTTTAAAAAATTGGGATCATTAACTTTTCTCTGATTTTTGAAATATTTGGAGAATTAGTATTTGAATATTTGATAGAATTTAACAGTAAAACCATCAGTTCCTGAGATATTTTTGATGGAAGACTTCTTGTTATTGATCTTATCTCCTTATTTGTTATTGGTTTATTCCAACTTTCTAATTCTTCATGATTCATTCTTGATAGATTATAAGGAATTTATTCCTTTCTTCTAGGTTATGCAATTATTAGCATGGATTATCCATAGTAACCTTATTGTCCTTTGTATTTCTGTGGTATCTTCTTTCATATCTGATTATGCTTATTTTAATTTTTACTTTTTTATTCTAATGGTTTGTTGATTTTTTTCTATCTTTTCAACAAAACAAAAATCTTACTTTTTTTTCTATTGCATTTTTAGTCTAAGCTTCATTTGCTTCTGCACAAACTTTGGAATGTTGCATGTTCATCTTTTTCTTCCTTGATATATTTTTGGAAATTTTATTAGATTCATTGGCTGTCTAAACAACAGCATGTTGCTTAATTTCCATGTATTTGAAACTTTGTAAATTTCTCCTGTCATTATTAATTTCATACCACTTCATTCAGAAAAGTTTGCATGGTATTACTTCAAACTCCTTAAAATAGCTAGAAGTAGTTTTATAGGCTAGCACATTATTTTTCCGGATAAATTTTTTTTGTGTGTACTTGAGAAGAATATGTATACTAATGCTTTGATATAGAATGTTTTATCATCATTATCTCCTAGGTCCATTTGGTCTACAGTGTAGTTTAAGAAAAATGTTTTCTTATTGATTTTCTGCTTGAATAATCAGTCTATTGGTGAAACTGGTGTATAGAAGTCTTTTACATTTATTGTATTCCTCTCTCTCTTCAGGACTTAAAAGTCATATTTGCTTTACTTAATTTACAGTTATTATATCCTAGGTAAAATTGACTGCATCATTATATGATGAACTTATCATGAATTGTCATGGTTTTTGATTTAAAGTCTATTGTAACTGGTATAAATTTTGCTAATCCTGCCCTCTCTTTTTTTGCCATTTTCTTGAGTATTATTTTTCCATTCCTTCATGTTCAGTTGGTTTGTCTTAAAATAAATCTTCAGAGTGAGCATTTAGTTGGAGATAGTTTTGTTATCTGTCAGTCATCTATGTCTTCCAATTGCATACTTTATTCCATTTACATTAGAGTTAATTATTGATTGGTAAGGACTTACATTTGCATTCTGTTTGTGTTTTTTCTTGTTTTGCTTTTCTTTGTTTGGTTTTTGTTTTGCTTTTGGTAGTGTGTATTGAACCCAGGAACATTTGATCACTGAGCTCCATCCCCAGTCATATATATATATATATATATATATATATATATATATATATATATATATATATATATATTTAAATTTGAGACAGGGTCTTATTAAGTTGCTGAAGGCTTCACTGGTTTTCTGCTTGTTTTGTAGATCCTTTGTTACTTTAGTTTTTCTTGATGTTTCCTTTGGTATTAAGCATCAGAGAGAACCATAGCTTAGGGAAATGTACATTCCCACTTATTACATTAGTTCCTTTTAAGAAAGGCCTTAAGATTTAGAAAATTGGAAGAGGTATTTCTAAATAAAAAAATAAATGAATGAACAAAGGAGAAAATACAGAAAATTATAAGAAATGTAATTTAATAACACATATAACAATTGATTTGGGAAGGGATGGTGGTTTGAGGGTTATATACATAATAAACTGTAATAGTTGAAAGAGCAGTAATGAGAAGTAGAATTAGAGACATCTTAGTGTACTGGACTTGGTTTGTGCTTATATAAAATAACAGAAAGCATCAATAGTTATTTAGGCCAGCCTCCCAATTCTGTACATATAATAATCAAAGTTCAATATATATCATGGTACTAAAGTTTTGAGGTCAGTAGTTAAAAAGTCTATATGCAGAAAGCATTTTAAGTAATTTGCATGATGTCAATACAAATAAACATGTTTAGAGGTTATTTTTCTGTGGAATAATTTTTTAAATGATTACCTGAATACTCACTACACATTGTATGTTATTTTGTATATATGTGTATTATATACACACTTTTGGTCAAGTAAAAATTTAAGCATTTATTCAAAATGCACTTATTTTCATCACAATGGTAAGTTATTTCCTTCTCAAATTAGAGTAGGACATTAATTACTTATGTTTAAGTCTACTGTCTTTTCTTCAAACAAATCTGATAAATTTTCCAATCCCACCATATATAATGCTTCTTCACTCTAACCTTTTCACCAGTGGCCTCTGTGTCTCCTCTAAGGCTTGAGAATTCTCAATATGACAGATTGAAAAGATATGGGATTTATATTAAGATGTACAGGCATTTGTTCAACCAGAATTCTAATTTACATCTAGTATAATTATTCCTCTTATAATAGAATCATTTCTTTCCTAGCAGTTATTATGCTATACATAGAGGAGGATATCTCTAGTTTGGAGCAAATAATGGATAAACTGTCTCAATTTCTTAAAGGCTTTCCCAAGATTTTCATTATTACATCTCAAATTAAAATGCTTTAATGTTTCTTTTGTTCTTGGGAAATGACAAAGTCTCTAATTATCCTTCTTTAAAAATGCACTCTCATGTTTGCTTATGCTTTGCATCAAAAGTAGAGTACAATTTCATTTGATGTAATGATATGCCTTTCCTTTTATTTCACTAAGTCTGGATTACATTTCCATTTGTAAAATGAATAATCTTTACAGATAAAGAAAGTAGCATACACATCAAATACATCAGGACTAAGGGTAATATAAGAAAGCAGTGCAAACAACTATAGTCAACCTTAATAGCTATGCTTTTAAGATAGAATTGAAGTCTTTCCCTTCAAAACCCAAAATATCTGTACAACTTGAACATCCTTAATCCAGAAAGCTCTGGAATCTGAAATTTTTAATATTAACGTGATGCCACAAGTGGAAAATTCTACACTTTCTGCTGTGATGGATTTAGTCTAAATGGACAAAAATATTTCATAAGTTTATCTTCAGCTATTTATACAGATTGTATATAAATACAAATGAATTCTGCCATATTTACAATTGGGTCTCATCCTCAACATATCTCATGTATATGCAAATATTTTGAAAATGATAAGAAAAATCTAAAATATGATCTCTAGAAATTTAAATACTTTTAGTGACAATTCCATAGTAATTACCAAGAAATTTATTTTAAAAATTTCTTTGTTATATTTCTTTTCTTTGTTATATTTGTTATAATCATTTATACATGACAGCAGAATGCTCTTTGATTTGCTGTATACAAAATTGGGCTACATCATTTGTGCAATTGTATATGTACCTAGGGTAATGCTGTTCATCTAATTTCACCATCTTTCCTATTCTCATGCCCCATCTGCTTCCCTCCCTACCCTTTGCCCAATCCAAAGTTCCATCACTCATCCCATGTCCCCATCCCATTATTGATTAGCATCCAGTTATCAGAGAAAGCAGTAGGCCTTTGGTTTTTTGGGATTGGCTTACTTTGCTTAGCATGATATTCTTCAACTTCATCCATTCACCTGAAATGCCATGATTTTATTATCTTTTACTGCTGAGTAATATTCCATTGTGTATATATGCCACATCTTATTTATCCATTCATCTATTGAAGGGCATCTAGGTTGGTTCACAATTTGGCTATTGTGAATGGTGTTGCTATAAACATTGATGTAGCTGCATAATTATAGTATGCTGTTTTTCAGTTCTTTGGGTATAGACCAAGGAATGGGATAGCTGGGTCAAAAAGTGGTTCCATTCCCAGTTTTTTAAAGGAATCTTCATACTACTTTCCAGATTGGTTGATTTTTTCCCAACATCCTCAGCAACACTTATTGTTGCTTGTGTTCTTGATAACTGCCATTCTTACTGGAGTGAGATGAAATCTTAGAGTGGTTTTGATTTGCATTTCTCTACTTAATAGAGATGTTGAACATTTTTTCATGTATTTGTTGATCAATTGTATATCTTCTTCTGGAAAGTGTCTATTCAATACCTTAGCCCATTTATTGATTGGGTTGTTTGTGGTTTGGGGTGCTAAGTTTTTTAAGTACTTTATATATCATGGATATTAGTGCTCTATTTAATGAGCCTGTTTGTGGAGAGCGGTGACAGTGATTAGGAGACCAGTGTCTGAGATTGGGGTCCTTGATGACTTCATGGCTGTGGCATGCTTGCTGCCTGGGAAAGTTTCTGTACAAAGGTGCAGGATGACTGGTTTCTATGGCAATGCTCTCTATGGGGATCTTCTGTTTTAGAGTTCTATCAGCCTTGACTTGGCTCTCAGGCACCTAGGTCCTGTAAATAAAGAAATTCTCTTGTTAATACTACCACATTGTTTCACCAGTTCTACAGCTCCTGAACCAGCCTGCATAATAGTACCTTTAAACAATGGACTTTCTTGAGAGCTACCCAATGCTCCTAGCATTGCACAATGCAACTGTAGAATGTAACTATGGAAGTAGTTGGATAATGTTGCTAACTCTGTAAGTTTCATGAATACAAAGAATAATGCTTGCCTAGTCTTTAATCTGAATAATTAATTTGTTCTTGTATGTGATTTGCCATTTTTTGGAGAATTTTTCCATCTGTGTTCATCAAGGATATTGGTCTGAAGGTTTCTTTTCTTGATGAGTCTTTGGCTTTTGTATTAGGATGATACTAGCTTCATAGAATGAGTTGGGATGGGTTCCCTCATTTTCTATTTCATGGAATAATTGAGGAGTATTGGTATCATTTCTTATTTGAAGTTCTTGTAGAACTCAGCTGAGAATCTGTCTGGTCCCAGGCTTTTCTTGGTTAGTAGGGTTTTGATGGAGTGCTCTATTTCCTTGCTTGAAATTTGTCTGTTTAAATTGTGTATGTCCTCCTGATTCAGTTTGGGCAGATCATATGCCTATAAAAATTCATTGGTGTCTTTGGAAGTTTCTATTTTACTGGAGTATAAGTTTTCCAAATAGTTTCTAATTATCTTCTGTATTTCAGTAGTGTCTGTTGTGATGTTTTCTTTTTCATCATGAATTTTAGTAATTTGTGTTTTCTATCTTCTCTTTTTTCATTAGAGTGGCTAAGGGTTTATCAATTTTATTTATTTTTTCAAAGAGCCAGTTTTTGTTTTGCTAATTTTTTCAATTATTTCTTTTGTTTCAATTTCACTGATTTCAACCCTGATTTTAATTATTTTCTGTATTCTACTACTTTTGGTGTTGATTTGTTCTCCTTCTTCTAGGTCACTTATTTGTTGACTTTTCTTCTTTCACTGGTAGAGCTTAATGCTCTGAACTTTCCTCTTAGCACTGCCTTCAAAGTCATAGTGTCCCAGATATTTTGATATGTTGTATTGGAATTCTCATTTACCTTAAAACTTATAAATAAGTTTTAGAACTTTCAGGATGTCATGGGTTTTTGGACATCATTTGCATCTGAAAATAGGAATCAATAAAAAGATTCTCATGTTAAACCAGGGGACTAGAGACCAGGCCCTGGAGACTAGGCAGCTGGAGATCGCATGCCCGCCGGCAACAGTCCACCAGCTGCCCGTGTGACTGGGCGGCTGGAGAATGCCCACCCACCAGCGACAGCCGGCCCGCTGCCTGCGCAACTGGGTGGCTAGAGATCACCCGCCCACCAGCGACAGCCCACCCGCTGCCCGCACGACTGGGCAGCTGGGGACCGCCTGCCCGCCAACGACCAACCGTGCAACTGGGAGGCTAGAGATCGCCAGCCTGCCAGTGACAGATCGCCCGCCAGCTGCCCGTGGGACTGGGCAGCTGGAGTCCGCCTGCCCGCCAGCGACCGATCCCCACTGGCTGCCAGCGCGACTGGGCGGCTGGAGACTGCCCGCCCACCGGCAACCCGGAGCTGAAACCAACCAGAGACAGTCCAATCCACAAAATTACAACTTTCTTATATTTGACATTCAATGGAGGAAAGATAGCATCTTCAACAAATGGTGCTGAGAAAATTGGAAATCCATATGCAACAAAATGAAACTGAATCCCTTTCTCTCGCCATGCACAAAAGTTAACTCAAAATGGATCAAGGAGCTAGATATCAAATCAGAGAGTCTGCATCTGATAGAAGAAAAAGTTGGCTCCGATCTACATACTGTGAGGTCGAACTCCAAATTCCTTAATAGGACACCCATAGCCCAAGAGTTAATAACAAGAATATACAAATGGGACTTACTTAAACTAAAAAGTTTTTTCTCAGCAAGAGAAACAATAAGAGAGGCAAATAAAGAGCCTACATCCTGGGAACAAATTTTTACCTCTCACACTTCAGATAGAGCCCTAATATCCAGAATATACAAAGAACTCAAAAAATTAAACAATAAGATAACAAATAACCCAATCAACAAATGGGCCAAGAACCTGAACAGACACTTCTCAGAGGAGGACATACAATCAATCAACAAGTACATGAAAAAATGCTCACCATCTCCATCAGTCAGAGAAATGCAAATCAAAACCACCCTAAGATACCATCTCACTCCAGTAAGATTGGCAGCCATTATGAAGTCAAACAACAATAAGTGTTGGCGAGGATGTGGGGAAAAGGGTACACTTGTACACTGCTGGTGGGACTGCAAATTGGTGAGGCCAATTTGGAAAGCAGTATGGAGATTCCTGGGATAGCTGGGAATGGATCCTCCATTTGACCCAGCTATCACCCTTCTCGGACTATTCCCTGAGGATCTTAAAAGAGCGTACTATAGGGATACTGCCACATCAATGATCATAGCGGCACAATTCACAATAGCTAGACTGTGGAACCAACCTAGATGTCCTTCAATAGATGAATGGATAAAAAAAAAAGTGGCATCTATACACAATGGAATATTACACAGCACTAAAAAATGACAAAATCATAGAATTTGCAGGGAAATGAATGGCATTAGAATAGTTTATGCTAAGCGAAGCTAGCCAATCCTTAAAAAACAAATGCCAAATGTCTTCTTTGATATAAAGAGAGCAACTAAGAACAGAACAGGGAGGAAGAGCATGAGGAAAAGATTAACATGAAACAAATACGAGTGGGGGGAGAGAAAGGGAGGGAGAAGGGAAAGCATATGGAAATGGTAGGAGAACCTCAATGTTACACAAAATTACATATAAGAGGTTGTGAGGGGAAAGGGGGGAGAAACAAGGGAGAGAATTAAACAACAGAAGATGAGGTAGAGAGGGAAGATGGGAGGGGAGGGGAGAGGGAATAGTAGGGGATAGGAAAGGTAGCAGAATACAACAGTCATTAATATGCCTTTATGTAAAAATGTGAGTGTGTAACCCATGTGATTCTGCAATTTGTATTTGGGGTAAAAATAGGAGTTCATAACCCAATTGAGTCAAATGTATGAAAGATGATTTATCATGAGCTTTGTAATGTTTTGAACAACCAATAAAAAAAAGATTCTCATGTTATTTGTTAATATAATTCAGAAATACAAATTATTTTATTAACATTCTGATTCTTACTCACTTTCAAAAGGCATTTCTTGCGCTTCCAACATAAATGTTTCCAGGTAGTTATTATTTACTCATTGATTCATTATAATTATTCATTATTATTTACTCATTGATTCAAAAGACTCAGCTTATATTGTTTAAAATAAACATTAAAAACATACTTTTTTGTCTTAATTCTATTTATTTTAATATTAAATAATAAATTCTTTAGTTAAACATAACATTACATACTAACTCAGTAAACAAGATTTACAATGTTTTGAAGAGGTGATAAGATCTATATAAGTTGAGGTTAATAAACTCATGATTCTTTTAAGTATAGAATTTTTCACGGTAAACTTAAAGTGAAACCATACTGCTTCCAGAGAATTGGATCAAAATGCAAGAGTTGTGTAATGTTTCATAGGTGATACTGATAGAATGCCTATTGGTGCTGTTTTATGTGGTGTGAATTTATGATGGTGAGCTTTAACTAATGAACTTCTATTGTAATAAGAATTTAAAATGCTCCTTTTTCTACTCAATACAGTTACTAGCTCAATATTCAAACAGAAAATACTACTTTTTTTTGTATTTTCACAAATGTACTTTCTATACTGCAATAATCTAATATCATCCATACAGAAAGTGATTATAAAATGTCAGAAACAAAATATATTTGACAAGAATAACACATGAGATTACATTATTACTAAAAAATTAATTATTAGAAAAACCATACAACCCTGGTAGTGTTAATAATTTCATTTGGTTTTGTTCACTTGGAAATAAAAATGTTCCTCACTAGGTTGCCTAAGACCCTTTTACTTACATATTCCTCAGTGTATAGATGAAGAGGTTGATTGTAGGAGTCACAACTCCCTAGAAGAGAGCCATGAACTTGGGCTGGTCCCTTGTGATGGAGGGGGAAGGATGAAGGTGCATGCTATTGTCTGGACCATACAATAGTGAAACTGCAATGAGAGAAACATGTACCAAAGGCTTTTTTTTCTTCCTTCAGAAGATGTAATCTTGGGAACATCATGTCCAATGCTAGTGTAAAAGGCAAGAATTAAACATAGAGGAACAGCTATTTGAAAAATACACACCACAGAGAGTGCAAGCCTCTTTTTCACCACAGGTAGTGTGTATCAGAACTGGAATCTCACACAACAAGTGATCCAGTTTATTGACACCACAGAACAGCAATTGTAATGTAGGAGTGGCCTCTGAGAAAGCAAACATCACTCCATTCAGCCACTTAATGAATACTACTAAGATGCAAATGCATTGATTTCTGTTGAGGGTGTAGTGCAGGCCTGCAGTTGGACACATAGCAGTCAAAGTACATGATAGCCAAGAGCAGACATTCTGTGCCCCACATTATATGGAAGATGTAAAGCTGAACTATACACCAAATATAGCTAATGCTCTTCTTAGAGCTTGCCAGATTAAATAACATCGGAGGCACAATGCTTGTGGTGTAACACATGTCTAAAATGGAGAGGTTGGTGAGGAAGAAATACATGGGGCTGTGGAGACTAGAGTCTAGTTTGGACACCAGAACAATGGCAATGTTTCCCATCAAGGCCAGGAGGTACATTATGAGAAGAATAATGGATAGAGAAAGCTCTAGCCAAGGCAGGTCCACAAAGCCTGGTAGAATAAACTCTTCAGGATTGCTTTCATTAATTATTACCATGCTCTTCAATTTGTTTCACTTGTAATAAGGAAGCAGCAAAAATTTAGAAAGAGTTATAAGGGATTAAAAAGCATAACCACATATTGAACATACAATTATAAAGGATGGTGTGCAATAATTCTTGGAGAAAAAAAGGCAAAGGTCTATCACTAGGTGACCAAATTTCCATTGAGGATACTTATAAGAAATGGTAGTTACATTAAAAAAATAGCTAAACATCATGAAACAATTTTTTCCTTTGAATAAAAAGGCAGACAGTAATGATCACCTCATGCTGAAAATTCAATAACAAGTAGAAGTGACTATGCTGGGGAAACCTCCAGACAGTGGTTTTCAATGTTTTTTTTTTTGTCTAGCATAAAAATCATCTGGGGAATCTGTTACAATGAAGTTTACTAATTTTTATCTCCAGGTGTCTGATAGAGTAACTATAGCATAGAGTCCTGGAGTCACATGAATTCTTTCCAGAGGCCATGTTGCAACATTTCAGAAATCTTAGGAAGAGTAGAATACCAAGGTAGTGACAGTAGAAGGAGAATTGCTAAGAATCATTATAATAGGCTCATCCTACTCTAACAAGTTGGTTGAATAGTTTTACTATCTCCATAGTGAGTGAGAAGTCTTTGGATTTAATCCAATCTCTACTAGCTACTTGGAATTGAAAAAGAAATCAAGCACCTTTAACATCAGTTATTTAGGCATAAATTGAGTGTGTGAAGGTACAACAACAAAAGTTTCACCATGGTCAAAAATTTGCATAGTAACAGAAATGTTGGTGAGGATATGGAGGAAAAGGTACAAAATACAATTGCTGGTGGGATACTGTGGAAAGCAGTATGGAGATTCCTCAGAAAACTTGAAATGGAACTACCATTTGACCCAGTTATCTCACTCTTTGTTATGTACCAAAAGACTTAAAATCAGCATACAACAATGAAACAGCCACATCAATGTTTATAGAGGCTCAATACACAATCATCAGAACAATGGATAAAGAAAATGGTATTTATATACCATGATATATTACTCAGATCTAAAAATGAATGACTTTATGAGTTTTGCCAGTAAGAGGATGGGTCTGGAAAATATTATGATCAGTGAAATAAGCCAATCCCCAAAAAACCAAAGGTTGAATGTTTTTTTTTCTGATATTTGGGTACTAACACACAATGATGTGTGTGTGTGGGGAAATTTAGTGGATTAGACAAAGGGGAATGAAGAGAAGGGATTGATAATAGGAAATACAGTAGAATAAATCAGACATAACTTTCCTATATTCATATGTGAGTACACCACCAATGAAACTTAATTTCAGGTACAACCACAAGAATGGAATCTTATAAGAAAAAGTTTTACTGCATGTATGTATAATATGTGAAAATACACTCTACTATTATGTCTATCTAAAAAGAACAAATTAAAAAATAAAACCACAAAAAAGAATTTATGTGTACTTTCTTCCTTGCATAATTATTACTTCAGACTTCCAATATTTGTTCTTTCATATTGTGTTTTAGACAATCTGTCCATCTTATAGAAGTTTTTCATTTATCAAGAAACTTTAACACTTAGTCTTAATAAAATAGTTTGGACAGGTCCCAGTGACCCTCTAATGATAAGTAACTACAAATACATTTTCACATTAACTGCTGCAGGAGAAAAGTCAATATCCTGATTCAGATCCAGAGATGTTTTTAAATATACAAGTTATTTTACGTTTCCAGGACATATTTCTTTATATTTTTGGCTGAAGAGTATATTGAAAACAACAAAGTCAACAAGCTGAGTAAAACATTATGTTGAGAGAGATGAATTAAGTAATGAAGGTTTTGATTTCATGTTGTGGATTTCATAAATCCCCACCCCACCACAGTCTTCTGTAAGAAACAGATATGGAGAGGGGAACTTGGGACAGCATCACAGCAACAACATTAAGACTGTGATCTTAATGTCAGTCAATTAGTAATTTCAAGGGACCATTCTCAGGGTTATAAAGCACAGGTTTCAAATTTTCTTATTTCATTATATCTGCAGTGCCATCTTGTAAGGAATCATAGAAAGCTACTCAGAGTTAAGATGTGTATGTTGACTTCTGATTATATGCTATCCTAGTCCATAAGAAATAACAATGGTAAAACAATAATAAATCCAAGCAATCCTTAATGAGTCACATTTGACAAACTCAAATATGTAAGGCTTTATATCTACTAAATCAATAGTACCCAATCATCGTCAGACTCTTTGTCAAAGAAAATTTTAGTCTTCATATTTTAGAATATAATAATCATTAATTTTTAGAGTCTCCTAATAACTGGAAAGGTAAATGTAAAGATCAAAATGTAATCAATGCCTTTAATGAGGTTGTGAGATATCAAGACAATAAATTTGGAATTAAAGATTTAAAAATAAATAAACAAATAAACATCTGTCATGCAAGGTGTTTTCTGAATTAGTGTGGCCTTACCGTTTGTTTGGCTATATTACGGAAATCAATAAATGTTATTTACCACATCAATAGACTTAAAGATAAGAACCACATGATCATCTCGATAGATGCAAAAAAAGCATTTGACAAAGTACAGCATCCCTTTATGTTCAAAACCCTAGAAAAACTAGAAATAACAGGAACTTACCTCAACATTGTAAAAGCTATATATGCTAAGCCTCAGGTAGCATCATCATGAATGGAGAAAAACTGAAGGTATTCCCTCTAAAAACTGGAACAAGACAGGGATGCCCTCTCTCACCACTTCTATTCAATTTAGTTCTCGAAATACTAGCCAGAGCAATTAGAGAGACAAAAGAAATTAAAGGCATAAAAATAGGAAAAGAAGAACTGAAATTGTCACTATTTGCAGTTGATATGATACTATATCTAACAGATCCAAAAGGGTCTACAAAGAAACTACTAAAGCTAACAAATGAATTCAGCAAAGTGGCAGGATATAAAATCAACATGCGTAAATCAAAGGCATTCCCGTATATCAGTGACAAATCTTCTGAAATGGAAATGAGGACAACCACTCCATTCACAATATCCTCAAAAAATAAAAATAAAATACTTGGGAATCAACTTAACAAAAAAGGTGAAAGATTTATATAATGAAAACTGCAGAACACTAAAGAGAGAAATAGAAGAAGACCTTAGAAGATGGAAAAATATACCCTGTTCATGGATAGGAAGAACTAACATCATCAAAATGGCGATATTACCAAAAGCACTCTATAGGTTTAATGCAATGCCAATCAAAATCCCAACAGCATTTCTTGTAGAAATAGATAAACCAATCATGAAATTCATATGGAAAAATAAAAGACCCAGAATAGCAAAAGCAATTCTAAGCAGGAAGAGTGAATCAGGCGGTATAGCGATACGAGACTTCAAACTATACTACAGAGCAATAGTAACAAAAAACAGCATGGTACTGGTACCAAAACAGGCGGGTGGACCAATGGTACAGAATAGAGGACACAGAGACCAATCCACAAAGTTACAACTATCTTATATTTGAAAAAGGGGCTAAAAGCATGCAATGGAGGAAGGATAACATCTTCAACAAATGGTGCTGGGAAAACTGGAAATCCATTTGCAACATAATGAACCTTAATCCCTTTCTCTCACCATGCACAAAAGTTAACTCAAAATGGATCAAGGAGCTTGATATCAAATTAGAGACTCTGCATCTGATAGAAGAAAAAGTTGGCTCCGATCTACATACTGTGGGGTCGAACTCCAAATTCCTTAATAGGACACCCATAGAACAAGAGTTAAAAACAAGAATCAAAATGGGACTGACTTAAACTAAAACGTTTTTTCTCAGCAAGAGAAACAATAAGAGGTAAGTAGGGAGCCTACATCCTGGGAACAAATTTTTACTCCTCACACTTAAGATAGAGCCCTAATATCCAGAGTATTTAAAGAACTCAAAATTAAACAAGAAGAAAACAAATAACCCCATCAACAAATGGGCCAAGGACCTGAACAGACACTTCTCAGAGGAGGACATACAATCAATCAACAAGTACATGAAAAAATGCTCACCATCTCTAGTAGTCAGAGAAATGCAAAAAAAAAAAAAAAAAAAAAAAAAAAAAACAAAAAAAAAACCACCCTAAGATATCATCTCACTCCACTAATATTGGCAGGTAGTATGAAGTCAAACAACAACAATACTGGTGAGGATGTGGGGAAAAGGTAACACTTGTACATTGCTGGTGGGACTGCAAATTGGTGTGGCCAATTTGAAAAGCAGTATGGAGATTCTTGGGAAAGCTGGGAATGAAACCACCATTTGACCCAGCTATTGCCCTTCTCGGACTATTCCCATAAGCCCTTAAAAGAGCGTACTACAGGGATACTGCCACATTGATGTCCATAGCAGCACAATTCACAATAGCTAGACTGTGGAACCAACCCAGATGCCCTTCAATAGATGAATGGATAAAAAAAATGTGGCATTTATACACATGGAGTATTACACAGCACTAAAAAATGACAAAATCATGGAATTTGCAGGGATGGCATTAGAGCAGATTATGCTAAGTGAAGCTAGCCAATCCCTAAAGAAAAATGCCAAATGTCTTCTTTTATATAATGAGAGCAACTAAGAACAGAGCAGGGAGGAAGTGCAGGAGGAAAAGATTAACATTGAACAGAGACATGAAGTGGGAGGCAAAGGGAGAGAAAAGGGAAATTGCATGGAAATGGAAGGAGCCCCTCATTGTTATACAAAATTACATATAAGAGGTTGTGAGGGAAAAGGGAAAAAAAACAAGGGAGAGAATTAAATTACCCCAGATGGGATAGAGAGAGAAGATGAGAGGGGAGGGGAGGGGGGATAGTAGAGGATAGGAAAGGTAGCAGAATACAACGGTTACTAATATGGCATTATGTAAAAAAGTGAATGTGTAACCAATGTGATTCTGCAATCTGTATACAGGGTAAAAATGGGAGTTCATAATCCACTTGAATCCAAAGTAAGAAATATGATATGTCAAGAGCTATGTAACGTTTTGAACAACCAATAAAAAATAAATAAGTAATAAATAAATAAATAAATAAATAAATAAACATCTGTCTTGCAGGTGTTTTCTGAATTAGTGTGGCCTTACCATTTTTTTTGGCTATATTATTCAAGATATTATAGGAGCACAGAAAATTTAGGAACATCTCTAGCCCAAATTTTCTTTCAAATAAAAATTCCATGGTGTGGAAAGGATGTGAAACAAGTACAGTCAGAATTATCATATTGATAAAACAAATTTTCTAAAAATTTTAGTCCATCCACACTATTAAATAATTGCAATATAAGATACATGTTTTCTATTTATGAAGCATTGTTATAGTCACTCTGTATCATTTTCTACCATGAACCATTCTTCAATTATTTTGTTTTCTTTTTCAATATCAAAAAAATATTTATTGAAATGTGCTCCATTCTTCAATTTTTTTAAAGAGGAATTTTCAGTTTGGTCCTCTAGGAATTTTTTTCATAATTTATTATGTCAAAATCTGATGACAATCATCCATCCAGTATGCTTTCTGCAACTTTATATAATTTGTATTATTTTGGATTTTGTTTATATTTTCTCTTTATTAAGTATGATTTTGACTGTGAATAGTGCACACTCTGTAGCCCCTTCCTTTTTTTCTGTATATTTGCCTAGGGGCAGAATGGCAGGTGTGCCTAATCCATGCAAATATCACTCTGAAGTATAATTTAAGGTCATTAATTCTATCCATAGAACTCTCATCTTTTCCATATTACTCTCACATTTCTTTACTTTTAACTCTTGGATTCTATGACTTTCAGATCTTCTACTTCCAGTGATTTTTTAGTCCATATTTTACTATATGGGAATATATTTATGTACAAATATTTAAAGACATTTTAGTAAGTTGGTAGACTGTATTCCTGTTGATGTTATCTTTGTATCTATCCTCTCATTTTCATTCTAGTATATCTTGTTTTTACTTCATATTCATCCTATCCTATACATTATTTAATTTATACCTGCAAGTACTGTTTAGCATTGTAGGGAGAAGATCATAAGAAGAAACTCTTATTGAAACATATGGAGAAGTCAATCCATGAAATTTTGAACATATATTAAAATTAATTGATATTGAAATATTAATGTTTTGATTGAAAGGTTCATATCTCAATCAATGTCTATCAGAAATATCTATGTTTTATGCTTTTAACATCAATTTAAATGAGAGTCTAGGGGAGACATTAATTGCAAGTCTAGTCTAGTTCAAAGAGCCAAGCATTTCCAAAAGTTAGAAAAGTTTTCCTGAAATAAAATACACTCTGCCTTTCATATGTGTGTTGGTTACTGTGATGTACACACATTCCAACTTCCTCTGAAAACAAGTGTCTTTTACTTACTATTTTTTATATTCTTCAATATAAAGGAAATGTGAATAGCTATACTTGAGTTTTTAAATTTTGAGTGGACAGAGAAACTTTAGTTTACAGATGCATATTTAACAATTAGCTTCAGAGAAGTTAATTTGTATTTTGATGCAGGTGCCAAAGAAAAAAGCCTAGGTAAAGAAGACAAAGTAAAAAATATTCAGAGTGCTTCCTGAGCATGCTATTTACATGCTATTCATGAAAACTCTTGGGCATCCTTTTCACATAGATCATTAATTTGTCCTTCTCCCAGGTGAGTGATCAGAGAAAATTTTGGGGGACAGAGTTCTCTATGGAAATGCTTCTTTTGTATAGTTAATTACCTACTGAACTGAGGTTAGGTGTCAGTCTCTCTGTTGTCAAATTTGTTTACAGTGAACTAATTCAATTACCCAAGAAACTGAAAACTAATTTCAAATGAAATAAAATTCAATATAAACAAATAATAAGAAAGAGGATATAATTAGATTAGAGTTAGTTTGAATAAATGATTCAGGGGAATTTATTGACTCTTACTTCATTAATTCTTACAATAGCAAACCTAGATTTATTTATTTCTAGTAGTAATAGTAAAGGAGCACAAAATGAGTTTGAAAGACAAGATAAAGGTGTTTTTTCCAATGAAAAATATTCAAGAAATATTTAAATAAAACCTCATAATATTTGTTTCTCTAACAAAAGATGTAATTATGATTTTCTATCTCTGAACTGTCTGCTCTTTTTCTCTTCATATATTAGACACATGTATAGAGGAAATTAAGATTTTAAAAATACATTATTTAGAAGAAACAAAATCAAAGACATTGTACAGGACAAATGACAAACTTTCCCTCTGACTACTGTTTCCAATGGTTTATAAACTGTCTTCTCTTTCTAAATGTAATCACTAATATCATACAAGTGTATGTTTTATGCTATATATATATATATATATATATATATATATATATATATATATATATATATATATATAATAAATATTTCTCAGTTTCTTTTCCCTTTCCTACAAACTTTGTCATGTCTGACTTTTATTCATGATTCATGAGTATGGGCAGCTTCTTTTCTCCAAAACAGAAGGTGAGCGCTCACTGTGTAAAGGCAGAACAGAATTTAGCAAGATGGGGACCAAAGAATTAACACTAGAATAAGCCCATTGGTAGATGTCATCTCTCTTTTTCAGGTTTCTTTTCTTTTTTCATTTTCCTTCTCCTTCTTTTTCTTGTAAGAACAGAGAGAACCTCCTTATTACACTGACTTGGGTAGGCCATAATCTCCTATTTTTAGGAAAAACAGTTCTTTTCTTTTTTAAAATCTATCTGCTTTCTTAAAGGTTCTGTTTGACTATATGTTATTTAGCATCAATGGTTCCATTTTGGCTATGTCTGATCTTCTGGGGCCACATGCAGGAACTCACTCCTAAATAATGGTCTTACATATATATTTTGTTTAATATTTGTACTGTGTTGTTCCCCTAGAGATTACATCAAGAGGATTCTTTCATATCTGGCTTCTGATCAGGTTTACCTGATGGGAGTCATCAACACATGAGTAATTTTTAATACTCAAGAACAGCTAGCTGTGGGTATACTCTCTTAGTTCTTTCTCAGCTGAATATTTAATACTGGCTTTGTTGCACAACAAAAGGACATAGATGCTGGAGGTGCCCGTGCATGTTCAGACATTCTCTCTTTCTGGTTTTCAATACTATCTCTTGTTTTTGCTACTTCAAGTTTTGGTTTGCAACCAGGCTCCCCACTCTTGCAATTATACAGGTAGTGCTTATAAAATACACACTTAGGGTCCTCTTATAAGTTTTCTCAGGCTTTCCAATACTTTTGTAAATACTTCCTTTGTGAAACTATCCTCAACATGCTAGTTGGAGAGTGCCATGTCTTCTGTTGGGAACATTGGTGACATTACCTCTCCCTTATATGCATATTGAGATCATTTCCTGCTTTTCTCTTACTCTTGTTCATTTTTTCTTGCATTTTATTTATTTTTTAAATTGACAGAGTAGAATGTCTGTATTTACCATGTACAATATAATTTGTTGGAGAATATATATATATATATTATGCTATGAAGCTAATATATGGCTACTTAACATAGTTTTGATTTTGTGGTGAAAACAGGCTATTTAAACTCTCGTAGCATTTTAAGAGAATACAATATATTTTTTTTAACAAAGTCACCAAGTTGTACAATAGATTGTTTGGACTTATTCTTCCAATAATAGATTTAGTAACATTTTCCCAACATCTTTCCAGCCCAAGTTCCTCAAACTCCCAGCCTCTGGGAACCACCATTTTACTCTCTACTTTTAAAATAAAATCAATATTTTAAATCCTCATATAAGTGATATCATGCACTATTTATCTTTCTGTGCCTAGCTTATTCAACTTAATATTATGACCTCCACTTCTGTTAACACTCATAAATGACAGAATTTCTTTCTTTTTTATAACTAAATAGTAGTCTCTGTAAATATATGCAACATTTTAAAAATCTATTCATCCAGAGATGAAAATAAGTTGATTCCATATTTTGCCTATGGTCCATAATGCCATAATGAAAATCATTATATTGATTTAATATCTGTTTGATATAAATACAGTGGCAGGATTGTGAATCTTATGGTAGTTCTGCTTTTTTTTTTTGGTAAGAAACTTACATACTTATTTTTCTTACATGATATTTCATTTCCTTCTTTACAAGAGTTTATCAATAAAATGAATATTGAATTTTAAAAAAAGCAAAATTTAGTGAGTTTTATAAATCTTGGTTTCCAACATGAACTATTTTACACAGATCTATGATTAAGATCTGTCAAGTGCTGATAAATGTTCCCAATATCTATTTTTTTTTCATTTCATTATTTAAACTAATACATAAAATTGTACATATTTATGTGGTATAATGTGATATTTTGATATGTGTTTATATTTTACATATTCAAATAAGAGTAAATATATCAATCTTCTTAAACATTTATCATTTCCTGTGATAATGGCTAGCTTTTGTGAAATATACAATATACAATATATTATGTATAATCACCTTACTGTGCAAAAGAACACTAGAACTTATTACTCCTATGTAAATGCTACTCAGCACTGTTGACGTGTTTTTCCCTTCCCCTTACTCTCTATAGCCTCTGGTAATCAGTATTCTACTCCCAATGTATGTAAGAATCCACATGTGAGTGAAATCATGAATTACTAATTGTTCTATGTCTAGGTTACTTATGTCTTCTAGTTCCATCCATATTGTTGTAAATGACAAAAATTTATCCATTTCCTGTGGATGAATAGTATTCCATTCTATATGTACAAACATTTCTTTATTGACTCATCAGTGGATGACACTTAGATTGATTCTATTTCTAGGCTCTTATGAATAGCACTGCATTAATCAGATGATAACCAAAAATGCACTACACCAACCCAGTCTGTTAGAAAAATTGTAGTTCTGCATTTCTTAGAAACAAAAATTTTCCTGAAGATAGAAATGGAAGCAGGCCTCTCCAGATGGATATATTGGCCAAATTATAACTAAAACAATGCATTATTATTATTTAAAATGAGAAAGTAACAGAATATAACCAGCATGTTTCTAAAAGCGTTCATTGTCAGATTTCTATTACCAAAACATTAGCAAGAATGCATGTTTCCAGTGAATTAAACTATTCCTATAGTATAGTGAGAAGATGCACACATAACAATGGCTCACATCTGAATGGAAATCCTTGAGCATTTGCTCCCATGTTTTCCTGTGTGCTTCCTTCTGACCCTCTGCTGTCAGTCTAATGAACTAGTCCTGAGGTACACTACCCAAAGTTAAAACAATTCATGTCCAAGATGCATCTTTTCTATCTAACAAAATGTTTGTACAGATTGGATAATTCACTAGCCCTGCTTTTTATTATACAGTATCACCTCAGGACATCTAGAAAGGTTAGATGTTATGAAATGAAATATGCACTCTCTGCATATTAAACTCAAGTACTTTACCAAAAATGCACATATAGATCTATGGTTATAATATAAAATTGTCTTTCAGATATGAAAATACTAGCAAAGAGCACTTCTCCTCACCCTTTCTCTTTTTGCTCTTCATCATTTCAGTGACTAAGTTCAGTACTATGCCTGTCTCTAAGAGGTAAATTAACAAAGATTATTCACAGAAGACAGTTCTTCCTAAAAACTAACAAAAGGATATTGATTTAGGGATTATTTTGCTTCTTCAAATAAAGTTGGGGAATTAGGACATATCCTTTAATACCCATTGTATTAACTAAAATGCACATATAACAATGGCTAGAAAAACTGATCTAATCTGGGGCCCAGCAACCCACCACTCAGTGAGCCTTCAACATAATCAAAATGTCAAATTTAATAATTCCATTTCACCTAAATGGCGACCAATTCTTTGTGATAATAAAAATACATAAAGAGCATCACTTTAGCACTCTACTTTTACCATATATTTGAACTTTTCAACATCTAGAAAGAATAAATGTTTCCAACAAAGATGTAAATTTCCCACAATACATATTTAATAAGCTGAATAAACTGCACACACCTAATAAGTGGCTAGATTTGAAGAAAAAAAATCATTTTTAAAGGGTAGAATTTGAAAGTTTCTTCTAAACAGGAACATTCTGGTCTAGAATGCTTTCCATCCTCATCTTTTATCAACCTATGGGTCAGATATATGCATCTTTAAGTCTTAGAGATGAGTTTAACAGTTTCACTAACTATATGGTTTTATGAAAAGTCTTTCCTACAAGTTTTACCACAGAGTATACTCAATGTGCTAGCTTACTAACTGTACTCTTGCCATACACTGGCAAATTCTTTAACATCCAGATAGACCAGATGTAAGTTATGACTCATTTACCCTTTCTATACACTATTTACACAGCATAGTAAGAAATATTCACAGACTTAAGGAGCAATTATCAATCTTGCTTCACAGAAAATTCATTGGTATAAAGCCTTTTGGATTTTCTTTCCCTTCTTCCTTCCTGAACTGTCACAAATATAATGGGTATTGCTTAGGGAAGTGTTTTCATCATTCTATTTCCCAAATACAGTATTTTTTTTAGAATTTTGGCAAAAGATATCTACAAAATGTTTTATCTACCAACTAAACTTTTAACATAATTTGTACATGTCTAAACATCTAGAAAGACTAGATGTTTCAAATAAGGATTTAAGTTCTTCAAATAAGTACATAAGTAATGATGAATAAGCTGCACTTGGTAACAGTGTTTATATCTGAATATTATAAAATTAGACTCCTTTGTTCAGGATGTACACAATGTATACAGTACAGCAAATTTAAATGAAATACATGCTACATGCTAAGTGTAAGCTGAAATTTTCTACCACACTCCAAAACACACCTTTTGCAATTTATTCGTTCCCACCTCCCTCAATCCAATAAGTACAGATAGTATAATATTCCAAGGTGGTTTAAAAAGTCCGGATAAAGTATTTCCCAACAACAGTTTTTTAGAACTATTCACAGTAAGTTCTATCCTACTACTTCCACTTAAATATACCAATCACTTCTAAGTATATAGACTAGATATTTCATATAAGAACTTGTTCACTGTGTACAAACCACTGGTAAATAAATTGCACACATAGCAATGATTATAATCTGAGACAATTTTTTTCTAGAAATTTTAACACAAAACATATAAACTCATACTTTTATCATATGCTGGCAAACTCTTTGACATCTAAAGTGACCATTTTATCTTGAACCTTTCCCTTCTGACTTTCTTCTTCTCTTTTGGTCCAGTGAACAAGTACAGGCATATGTAATGCTTAGAGATGGTTGAACAAATTCATATCCAGAAGTCATTTTCAGAGGAAAAGATTTCCTATGAATTTCAAAACCAAATGTACAAAATGTGCTAATTTTACTAATTACTTGGTCATATGCTGACAATGTCTTTAATATCTAGAGACTAGATGTTGCAAAATTTGGACTCATTTGTCCTTTGTATACATTATATATGCAGCAAAACAAATTGCACAAAACATAGAGAAAACTGATGTCTGAAAATGTGCTTTACCTTTTGCAATTGCTTCCCTCCTATCTCCTCCACATCACTGCCCAAGGAAAGCTAGTCCTATATTTCTCACAAAGGTCGTTTAACAGTTACATTTCTAAAAGACAATATTTCATATGAATTTTAGCAAAAAGATATTTACAAAATGATATTCTACAACCTCTCCATTTCAAATAAGAACTCAATGTATTCACTATGTACATGATAATCTTGAATAAGCTGCATACATGTAACAATGGTCCTAATTTGAAAATGTTTTCAAAATATGATCATTCTGGTCCTTAACTTATCCAGTGGGTTATAACGCTCAAATTTTTAGAAGACAATTTTTCTTGGGAATTTTAATACAAAACAGACAAAATTTGTTTACTAACTCTACTTTTGTCATACACTGGCAAAATTTTTCACATCTAGAGTGACTAAATGTAGATCAGCACTTGCTTG
Organism: Callospermophilus lateralis; assembly: GCF_048772815.1. Taxonomy (NCBI): domain Eukaryota; kingdom Metazoa; phylum Chordata; class Mammalia; order Rodentia; family Sciuridae; genus Callospermophilus; species Callospermophilus lateralis. The sequence continues at coordinate 131,554,572 of NC_135310.1, read as the reverse complement.
TCCTTTATACACCCCATGTACACAGCAAATTAAGCAAAACCCATAGACATAAGAAACAATGGTTACTCTTGCCTCATTTTAAGCACAATGTCATAGAGCTACAGAGAACCAGCACACAATGAATACTACTCAATAGGGATTATGGCAATTGTCACCACCCACCCCAATCATTTCATATGAATTTTAACAAAAAGAAATTAATGAAATGTATTATATTTTGCTACTTATACTTTCAACATATTATCAGGCACTTTAGAACATTTAGAAAGACTAGATATTTCAAAAAAGTGCTTAGCATTTTTTACTACATATACTGTAATAAATATAAATAAAACATACACACAAAACAATGTGGTTAGAACACACACACAAAAATAATGTCTTTTACCTATAACCAGTCTGGCACAGGACCTCCTCATGGTCAAAGTCTTCTTCTTGTCCTCTAACTCACTGAACAACAGTAGATAAGTGTCACTCCTAGAGTGGTCTAACAACTCCATTTCAACGTCATTTCCAGAAGCCATTTATTTTCTGATATTTTAAAACAAATAGGCATTTGTAACTCTCTCATACCATCCACCTTCTTTACATTAAGAATGTTCAGATATAGCCAAGGTTTTAACTGGTTGGTGTGTGGGGGGATGGTACTGGTTGAGGGCAGATTTTCATATTATATACACAGACCTTCTACAGAGGGCCAGCAAATCTTCCCAAGTGGTGGTGGGCAGTTTCAGTTGGCCAATGTGGTGTGCTCCTTTATGTTTCTTTGGTAGAAGAAAAATGAGTTGCCTGGCTGATGACCATTCCACCGTTTCCTCTGGGGATTGGCTCACTTACCTGGTTGGTTAAGGCCTTTGCTCTTGTGGAACAAGGAGCAGTCTCAGGGAACCAGAATCTTGGTCACTCAGAGCCTAACTGCCTGTTTTGCTGTCTGATAGTGCCTGAGCTCTGGACTTCCTTTCACCATGTTGACCCTCAAAGTCCCTGAGGACTCCGTGGCTTCGAGGTCCAATGCTCTCCTCCCTGCACCACATCTGCTGCCAGCCAAAGGCACCACAAGCTCAGCATGGCCTTCACCTGGGCTGGAGAGGATTGGGTCAGGAGACCTTGAAGCCCTTGGGTCTGAGCTCCTATCAGTCCTCACCACAAGGTCATCCTGTCATCCCGGCAGGGAGAGGCTCACAGGTCCACCGCAGCCTAAGGGATCCTGCGCAACTGCAGCTGGGCCTCAGGGTGTCTGTCCTAGCCCAAACTCACCCTGGCCTGGGGTCAAGGTCCCAGAGGCAGGGGACCTTGACCCCAGGTATCTCACCACCTTCCTCCATCCCCTTATTCTTCTTCCTTTTATATCTATTCTATTCATTTTCCCAATCCTTTCATATTCTGTTCATGTGTCTTTACAGGTATATATATTTGGCACTGAGTATTGAACCCAAGGACACACTTTACCACTGAGCTTACCCTTTTTATTTAGAGACAGGGTCTTGCTATTTTACTTACGGCCTCACTTAGCTGCCGAGGTTGGCTTTAAACTTGCAATGTTCTAAACTCAGCCTCCTGAGTCACTGCTTGGTGTTTTCTATATAAACATAAGGTGAAATTCCCCGTGGTTTATTTATATAAGCATAAGAGGCGATTTTGTCAAATCCAATATGCATTTCCTCCTTTACCTCTCCTTCCTCCCTCTTAATCTCTTCCTCTTCTTCTCTAATCTTCCAAATATCATTACATATCTGATCCCCTTTGCCTTCTTTCCCTTATTTTGCTCTAGCTTCCATGTATGAGAGAAAACATTTGACTTTTAATTTTCTGAGTCTTTCTTAGCATGGTGTTATCTATTTCCATCCATTTACTGACAAATTCCATTATTTCATTCTTATGGTTGAGTAAAACTCCATTGTGTATCTATTCCCCATTTTCTTTATCCATTCATCTGTTGATGGGCATGGGGACTCATTCCATAATTTGGCTATTGTATTATGCTGCCCTAATATTGAAGTGAATGTATGGCTGGAGTTAGTTGAACTTACTTTGGATAAATATCAAGGAGTGGGATAGCTGGGTCATACAGTGGTTCCATTACTGTTTTTTTTTTTTTTTGGTGGGGGGGTGGAAGTGGCACAGGGGACCTCTATACTACTTTCCAGAATGATTGTGCTAATTTGTAGTCCACCAAGAATTCATGAATATACATTTCCTTCACATTTATTACTATTTGCATTCTTGATTCTTGCCATTTTGACTGGAGTGAAATAAAATCTCACTGTAGTTTTAATTTGCATTTCTCTGATTGCTAGAAATGTTGAACATCTTTTCATTTATTGGTTTACTATTTTTATTTCTTCTTTTGAGCAATGTCTATTTAATTATTTTGCCCATTTATTGTGTGGGTTATTTGTTTACTGGTCTTAAGTTTTTGAATTTTTTATACAGTCTGGATTTCAATCTCCTGCCAGAGAAGCAGCTGACCAAGATTTTCTCTCATTCTGTAGCCTGTTTTTTATACTTGTGTTTCATTTTCTGTGCAGAAAATTTTAACTTTGATAACCCCAACTTATTGATGGCTGGTTTTATTTCTTGAGCTCTAGGGGTCTTCTTAAGGAAATAAATATCTATAGCAATGTGTTGGATTGTTGTTAGTATGTTTTCTTTTAGCAGTAGCAAGGTTTTCAGTCTCATTCTTATCTAATTAATTTTGATATCACTTTGGAGCAGATTAAGAGAGACGGATCTAATTTCATTCTTCTACATACAAGTATCTGGTTTTCTCAGCACCTTTTGTTAAAAAGCTTTTTTTCTCCAACATATATTTTTGGCAACTTAAGTAATAGATGGATATAAGTATGTCAGTTTGTCTCTTGTGTCTTCTATTTTATTCTGTTGTTCTTCATGTCTGTTTAGATGCCTATACCATGCTATTTTTATTACAGTACCTTTGTAGTACTTTTGAGATTAGATCTTTTGATGCCTCATGCATCACTCTTCATGTAGGATTGATTTGGCTACTCTGGGTCTCTTATTTCAAATGAAATTAAGGACTGTTTTTTAATAGTTCTGTGAAGAATGTTTTTGGTGTTTTTATGGGGATTGAATTAAATTTGTATAGTACAAATTTGGTAGTATCATCAGTCTCTCAATATTTAAAAAATAATTTAGATTCTGGCTTTTTTGGGTACACATTATTTTTATAATTGCTATATTTTTCCTGTTAAATTGGTCACTTCATCTTTATATAATAATTCTTTTTTTAATTAATTTTTATTGTTGGTTGTTCAAAACATTACATAGTTCTTGATATATCATATTTCACACTTTGATTCAAGTGGGATATGAACTCCCATTTTTACCCCATATACAGATTGCAGAATCACATCACTTACACATCCATTGATTTTCATATTGCCATACTGTATTCTGCTTCCTTTCCTATCCTCTACTATCCCCCCTCCCCCCTTCTTCTCTCTCTACCCCCTCTACTGTAATTCATTTCTCCCCCTTATATTTGTTTTCCCTTTTCCCTCACTTCCTCTTGTATGTAATTTTGTATACCCCTGAGGGTCTCCTTCCATTTCCATGCAATTTCCCTTCTCTCCCCCTTTTCCTCCCACCTCTCATCCCTGTTTAATGTTAATCTTCTTCTCATGCTCTTCGTCCCTACTCTGTTCTTAGTTACTCTCCTTATATCAAAGAAGACATTTAGCATTTGTTTTTAAGGGATTGGCTAGCTTCACTTAGCATAATCTGCTCTAATGCCATCCATTGCCCTGCAAATTCTATGATTTTGTCATTTTTTAATGCAGAGTAATACTCCATTGTGTATAAATGCCACATTTTCTTTATCCATTCATCTATTGAAGGGCATCTAGGTTGGTTCCACAGTCTTGCTATTGTGAATTGTGCTGCTATAAACATGGATGTAGCAGTGTCCCGGTAGTATGCTCTTTTTAGGTCTTTAGGGAATAGACCGAGAAGGGGAATAGCTGGGTCAAATGGTGGTTCCATTCCCAGCTTTCCCAGAAATCTCCATACTGCTTTCCAAATTGCCCGAACCAATTTGCAGTCCCACCAGCAATGTAGAAGTGAACCCTTGTCCCCACATCCTCACCAGCACTTGTTGTTGTTTTACTTCCTAATGGCTGCCAATCTTACTGGAGTGAGATGGTATTTTAGGGTGGTTTTGATTTGCATTTCTCAGACTGCTAGAGATGGTGAGCATTTTTACATGTATTTGTTGATTGATTGTATGTCCTCCTCTGAGAAATGTCTGTTCAGGTCTAGGCCCATTTGTTGATTGGGTTATTTGTTATCTTATTGTCTAATTTTTTGAGTTCTTTGTATATTCTGGATATTAGGGCTCTGTCTGAAGTGTGAGGAGTAAAGATTTGTTCCCAGATTGTAGGCTCCCTATTTACCTCTCTTATTGTTTCTTTTGATGAGAAAAAACTTTTTAGTTTGAGTAAGTCCCATTTGTTGATTCTAGTTATTAACTCTTGTGCTATGAGTGTCCTATTGATGAATTTGGAGCCCGACCCCACAGTATGTAGATCGTAGCCAACTTTTTCTTCTATCAGACGCCGTGTCTCTGATTTGATATCAAGTTCCTTGATCCACTTTGAGTTAACTTTTGTGCATGGCGAGAGAAAGGGATTCAGTTTCATTTTGTTGCATATGGATTTCCAGTTTTCCCAGCACCATTTGTTGAAGATGCTATCCTTCCTCCATTGCATGCTTTTAGCCCCTTTTTCAAATATAAGATAGTTGTAGTTTTGTGGATTGGTTTCTGTGTCTTCTATTCTGTACCATTGGTCCACCCACCAGTTTTGGTACCAGTACCATGCTGTTTTTGTTACTATTGCTCTGGAGTATAGTTTGAAGTCTGGTATCACTATACCGCCTGATTCACACTTCCTGCTTAGCATTGTTTTTGCTATTCTGGGTCTTTTATTTTTCCATATAAATTTTATGATTGCTTTCTCTATTTCTACAAGAAATGCGTTGGGATTTTGATTGGCATTACATTAAACCTATAGAGAACTTTTGGTAATATCGCCATTTTGATGATGTTAGTTCTACCTATCCAAGAACAGGGTATATTTTTCCATCTTCTAAGATCTTCTTCTATTTCTCTCTTTAGGGTTCTGTGGTTTTCATTGTATTAGTCTTTCACCTCTTTTGTTAGATTGATTCCCAAGTTTTTTTTTTTTTTTTTTTTTGATGATATTGTGAATGGAGTGGTTGTCCTCATTTCCATTTCAGAGGATTTGTTGCTGATATACAGGAATGCCTTTGATTTATGGGTGTTGATTTTATATCCTGTCACTTTGCTGAATTCATTTATTAACTCTAGCAGTTTCTTTGTAGACCCTTTTGGGTCTGCTAGGTATAGAATCATGTCATCTGCAAATAGTGATAATTTGAGTTATTTTTTTCCAATTTTTATGCCTTTAATTTCTTTCGTCTGTCTAATTGCTCTGGCCAGTGATTCGAGAACTATGTTTAACAGAAGTGGTGGGAGAGGGCATCCCTGTCTTGTTCCAGATTTTAGAGGGAATGCCTTCAGTTTTTCTCCACTCAGAATGATGCTATCCTGAGGCTTAGCATAGATTGCTTTTACAATATTGAGGTATGTTCTTGTTATCCCTAGTTTTTCTAGAGTTTTGAACATAAAGGGATGCTGTACTTTGTCAAATGCTTTTTCTGCATCTATCGAGATGATCATATGGTTCTTATTTTTAAGCCTATTGATGTGGTGAATAACATTTATTGATTTCCGTATATTGAACCAGCCTTGCATCCCAGGGATAAATCCTACCTGATCATGGTGCACAATTTTTTGATATGTTTTTGTATCTGATTTGCCAGAATTTTATTGAGGATTTTTGCATCTAGGTTCATTAGAGATATTGGTCTCTATTTTTCTTTCTTTGAAGTGTCTTTGTCTGGTTTAGGAATCAGGGTGATGTTGGCCTCATAGAATGAATTTGGAAGTTCTCCCTCTTTTTCTATTTCCTGAAATAGCTTGAAAAGTATTGGTATTAGTTCCTCTTTGAAGGTTTTATAAAACTCTGCTGTATACCCATCTTGTCCTGGGCTTTTCTTAGTTGGTAGTCTTTTGATGGTTTCTTCTATTTCCTCAATTGATATTGGTCTGTTTAGGTTGTCAATATCCTCCTGACTCAATCTGGGCAGATCATATGACTTAAGAAATTTATCGATGCCTTCACTATCTTCTATTTTATTGGAGTATAAGGATTCAAACTAATTTCTGATTATCTTCTGTATTTCTGAAGTGTCTGTTGTGATGTTGCCTTTTTCATCCCATATGCTAGTAATTTGAGTTTTCTCTCTTCTTCTCTTCATCAGCATGGTTAAGGGTCTGTCGATTTTATTTATTTTTTTAAATTGTTTCTTTTGTTTCAATTTCATTAATTTCAGCTCTGATTTTAATTATTTCTTGCCTTCTACTTCTTTTGCTGTTGTTTTGCTCTTCTTTTTCTAGGATTTTGAGATGAAGTATTAGATCATTTATTTGTTGTTTTTTTTTTCTTTTTTTAAGGAATGAACTCCAAGCAATGAATTTTCCTCTTAGAACCGCTTTCAATTGTCCCATAGATTCTGATATGTTGTGTCTGTGTTTTCATTTATCTCTAAGAATTTTTAAATTTCCTCCTTGATGTCTTCTATAACCCATTGGTCATTCAGTAACCTATTGTTCATTCTCCAAGTGATGCATGATTTTTCCTTACTTCTTTTATCATTGATTTTCAGTTTCATTCCATTATAATCAGATAAGATGCATGGTATTATCTCTACTCCTTTATATTGTCTAAGAGTTGCCCTGTGACATAATATATAATCTATTTTTGAGAAGGATCCATGTACTGCTGAGAAAAAGTGTAACTGCTTTTTGTTGGGTGGTATATTCTATATATGTCAATTAAGTGTAGGTTATTAATTATGTTATTGAGTTCTATAGTTTCCTTTTCAACTTTTGTTTGGAAGATCTATCCAGTGGTGAGAGAGGTGTGTTGAAGTCTTCCATGATTATTGTATGGTGGTCTATTAGACTCTTAAACTTGAGAAGAGTTTGTTTGATGAATATAGCTGTACCATTGTTTGGGGCATAAATATTTATGATTGTTATGTCTTGTTGGTGTATGGTTTCCTTGAGCAGTATGTAGTGTCCCTCTTTATCCCTTTTGATTAACTTTGGCTTGAAATCTATTTTATTTGATATGAGTATGGACACTCCTGCTTGTTTCCAAAGTCCATATGAGTGATATGATTTTTCCCAACCTTTCACCTTCAGTCTATGTATGTCTTTTCCTATCAAATGTGTCTCCTGAAGGCAGCATATTGTTGGGTCTTGTTTTGTGATCCATTCTACTAGCCTGTGTCTCTTAATTGGTGAGTTTAAGCCATTAACATTTAGGGTTATAATTGAGATATGGGTTGTTCTTCCAGCCATATTTGTTTATTTATGTTACCAAACTTGGTTTGTTTTCCTCTTTGATTATTCCCCCCCCTTTACTGTACTACCTCCTGCTGTTGGTTTTCATTGATATTTTCCATTTCCTCTTCCTTTAATATTTTGCCGAGGATGTTTTGAAGAGATGGTTTTCTAGCTGCAAATTCTTCTAACTTTTGTTTATCGTGGAAGGTTTTAATTTCATCTTCCATCCTGAAGCTTAATTTCGCTGGATACACATATCTTGGTTGGAACCCATTTTCTTTCAGTGTTTGAAATATGTTATTCCAGGATCTTCTAGCTTTCAGAGTCTGTGTTGAAAGATCAGCTGTTATCCTGATTGGTTTACCACTAAATGTAATCTGCTTCCTTTCTCTTGTAGCTTTTAAAATTCCCTCCTTGTTCTGTATGTTGGGCATCTTCATTATAATGTATCTAGGTGTGGATCTCTTATGATTTTGCACATTCGGCATCCTGTAGGCTTCTAGGATTTGGGATTCTGTCTCATTCTTCAAGTCTGGGAAGTTTTCTCATATCATTTCATTGAATAGATTGCCCATTCCTTTGGTTTGGACCTCTATACCTTCCTGTATCCCAATGACTCTTAAGTTTGGTCTCTTTATGTTATCCCATATTTCTTGCATGTTCTGCTCATGGTTTCTTAACAGTCTCACTGAGCTGTCTATGTTCTTTTCAAGTTGAAATACTTTGTCTTCATTGTCTGATGTTCTATCTTCTAAGTGTTCTACTCTGCTGGTAGTATTCCTAATTGAGTTTTTAAGTTGATTTATTGCTTCCTGCATTTCTAGGATTTCTGTTTGTTTGTTTTTTATAACCTCTATCTCCCTGTATATTTGATCTTTTGCTTCTTGGATTTGTTTATGTAATTCATTGTCGAAGTTGTCGAAGTGGTCTTTCATTGTCTGATTTTGCTGTCTAATGTCTTCCATGAGACTCCAGATCATCTGAAGTATGTATATCCTGAATTTTTTATCTGACATTCCATCTGCTGCAGCTATTACCTCTTCTAAATTTGAGTTAACCTGCATTGCTTGTGGTCCTTTCTTTTCTTGTCTTTTCATACTGTTCGCGTTTCTTTCTGCTTGGTGAAACTGTTGTGTTATTGATTTTTCCCCCTATATATTTATATTGCTCTTGTATAGTTGCAAAGTCTCCCTCGCAGGCGCTGGCGGTGGCTCTGCCCCTCCTCCAATTGGGGCGATGTGCCTTCCACGCTGGCAGGCCGCTGGGCCTGTTCTTTCGGTGGTCGCAGGTCCGCCTACCTTGCAGGCAGGGGCGGCGGCTCTGACCCTCTGCAGGCCCCTGGGCCTATTCTGCCAGTGGGTCACAGGTCCGCCTACCTTGCAGGCATGGGCAGCAGCTCTGATTCTCCGTGGGTCGCTAGGCCTGTTCTGTCTGTCTGTTGCAGGTCTGTCTACCTAGCAGGCACTGGTGGTGGCTTTGCCCCTCCCTCAACCGGGGTGATGGCAGGCCACTAGGCCTGTTATGTCGGTGGGTCACAGATCCGCCTACCTTGCAGGTGCGGGGGGAGGCGGGGAGGATGGCTCAACCCCTCCAGGGGCAGCTGGGTCTGTTCTGTCTGTCGGTTGCAGGTCTGTCTACCTTGCAGGCGCTAGTGGCGGCTCTGCCCCTCCCCAACTGGGGTGATGGCGGCCGCTGGGCCTGTTCTTTCAGTGGTCACAGGTCCGCCTACCTTGTAGGCACCCGCGGCTCTGCTCCTCCCCCAACCAGGGCAATGTGTCTGGCGGGCTGCTGGGCCTGTTCTGTCGGTGGTCAGGATTCCACCTACCTTGCAGGCGCATGGGGCAGCTGTGCCCCTCCGCGGGTTGCTGGGCCTGACCTTATATAATAATTCTTTTGTTTCTTTTTATAAATTTGTCTATGGTACAGATTTAACTGTACCTGCTGTACTTTGGTTTTTATGTACAGAATTTTTTTCTTATCATTTCACATTAAGTGTATGTGAGTCCTTACAGGGAAACTTGAGATTCTTATAAACAGAAGATAGTTAGATTCTTATTTTTTATTTATTCTAGAACTCTATTACATAATTTAATCCACTTACATTCAAGATAATTATTCATAAGTAAAAACCTAGCTGCCATTCATTTTGTTTATGGTTTCCTGGATTTTTGTTGTTATTTGGCTAGTTTTTTTTTTTTTTTTTACTTTTAGGGGGGAGATGGTCAGGACCTTTGTTTCTCATTTTCCTCTATTCATGTCTTAACCTTGGGCCAGTAATTTTTCTCTGGTGATATATTTTGATTCTTTGACTTTTATTACTTTGTGCACCTAATATATATAGGCTTTTGATTCATCATTATGAATAAGCTTGTAAAAAGAATTGAATAACTATAATAGGTTATTTTAAGTTTTATATTGTTGAAAAACTAGCATTTCCTTTTGCCTCATTGTCTCCACTCATTTTGAATTTTGATGTCACATTTTTTATCTTTTATATGGCATATCTCTTAACAAATTATAATTTTTAATAATTTTGTCTTTTAAACTTCATAGTAAAGATATTAGATTTACATATCATTAAAATATTTAAATATTTCAAATTTGTCTGTGTACTTACTTTTATAAATAAGTTTTATATTTTCAGACGTTTTATTGTGGTAGGAACTTCCTCAAAATAAAGAAAAGAGAACATGTCACCATCAGTATCAATGTGTACATTCCATAATTCTATTGTAATACTGCTGCAACATCATACTATAGAAACAGAATACCCAATCAGAATGTGTATTACCTTGTGTGAGAGACAATGTGCTGGCACGTAAAAAAGGAACTAACTAGAGATATTTAAGGCAATACCTCCTGTGTTTAGTGTTCAGCCTTTGGATAAGAATCCACTGGGCCAGTGCTGGCACTAATAAACACTGATTCCTGCAGAATGCTCCAGTGCCCTCTCTGTGGGAGAATCCAAAACATCATCTTACTTACTAGCATTCTCTTATTTCAACCTAAAGCATTTCCTGTAAAATTTCTTGTAAAATGTGTCTAGCAGTCATAATCAGCATTTGGGGTGTGTGTGTGTGTGTGTGTGTGTGTGTGTGTGTGTGTGTATTTACCTCTTTTTTGATTTCTGAAAGTCAGGTTTGTTGCTCACCATATTCAATTTTTTCCCCTTTAGTGTTTTGAATATACTTTCCCACTGTCTCCTGATCTGTGAAGTTTATGTTCATAGATCTGCTGATAGTTTATGGGCTTTTTTGTGTATGATGAACTGATCCCCTCTTGCAGGTTTCAAAATTCTTACTTTGAGTAAATTTCAAGTGTTCTCAGCAAATATAAAGCATTTGAGGTCATAAATATGTTAATTAGCTTGATATGAATCATGTATACAACAGAATAGTATCCAGTCATAAAAAATAAAACCCTGTCATTTGCAACAATATGGGTGGAACTGGATATTATGTTAATCAAAAAAGACAGGCACAGAAAGACAAATACCACGTGATCTCTCTCACATGTAGCTTATAAAAATTTTGATCTCCTAGAATTTGAGAGTAGAAAAGCCATTATCAGAGGCTGAAGAAAGTCAGGAGCATAGAGGTGTGGTGAATACTGAACAAATAGCACTAAATTACAGTTAACTAAGAGTAATAATTTCTGGCAATATATTGCATATTAGGGTGGTTTCAGATAATAATAGTATCTTGTATATTTAAAGATAAGGAATTCTAAATATTTTCACTATAAAATGATAAATATTTGAGAAGATATACTAAATTATATTAAACATTCTACAATGCATGTGTGTTTCAAAACATTGTTATTCCCATAGTCCATTTTTTTTTCTTTCTATTTTCCATATTTGCCTCAGACTGCATAATTTCAAATGATCGGTCTTTGAGCTCATTTATTCTTTCATCTCTTGATCAACTCTGCTTTTGCAATGCTGAAATTTTCTAGTTCAGTATTTTGTTCTGTTTAGTTCTTTTTTTTATCTTTTCTTTTGTTGATCTTCTCATTTTGTTCATATATTATCTTCCTGGTTTTGTTTTGTTGTGTGTGTATATTTTCTTATAGTTCACTGACATTATTACAACAAAGTAGTCTTAAAATGATTATTTTAAATTCTTTTTAGGTAATTTGTCAATTCCAATTTCTTTAAGGTCAATTACTGGTGTTTATTTTATTCCTTTGATTGGCTTGTGTTTCCTTGATTGCTTGTGTTCCTACAAATGTACAGGTGTCTGTGAATTTGAAGAAGCAGGCACATATAGTCCAGTCTTTACCTTCTGTCTTCTGCAGGAAAAGACGATTACCATTCCACCATTAGAGATTCTGATCAGTCCATTTGGCATTCTCCATGGGTACCTTATTGCCTGAGTTCTCACATAAGCTGGTTGAAAACTGGGTAAGGTGATGCATGAGCCCGATGACTAGGTCTATGGAATTGGAATTTTAGGCAGAGTTATGTCTTATTGGGTTGGTCTGGATTCTTTTCTAATTGGGGCTTGTCTAGTATGAGATTCTTCTGGCATATAATTATTGTAGGAATGGGCTGAGAGCTCGTTTTTGTGATGGCAGGTATGAAGTCTGTTTCCACAGGGGATGACCTAAGGTCTGGGCCTACAGAGTACTGGGGGGACCATAAATCTGAGTCCAAAAGTTTGGCTAGTTTCTGGGAGAACTTGAAAGCTGGGTTCTTACAACTGGACCTGGAGTTTTGGTCCATGGGGGCCAGTTGGCCCAGGACCTACTGGGATCATCTTAACTCTTGATCTACTGAACTTAACTTGGAGCATGGGTTCAGAGGATACTGTCTTGCTGATTGGAACCTTCCTGGCCCTGGGACAGGCCTGGAAACTGACTCTATAGCAGTGGTTCCATATCCTGATTCTGTGGAGGCTGGCCTTGCTTAAGAATCTATTGGGCTGTCCTTGGACCATGAGTCTGCTAAGGAGGCCTGGACCCACAATGTACAGGTTATACAAGCAGTTGCTGGCCTTGTAGCTGAGATCACTCTTCTCTCATGTTTTGGAAATTTTGTGTAAGAACACATAACCATTAAGATTTATTTTGTATCTTTTATCTCTATATTTTATTTTTAATCTTACAGTTAAATTTTACCAAATTCTTAGTACTTAAAACATAAACGTTCATGGTGGAAAGACAATAAATATCTAGCTAGTACCTTTGATTTCCAGAGACAGAAGTCAAACATTATGAAGGCTCACCAAAACAGCAGGAGTGGTAGGAACTTTAGTAGATGAAAAGATGAATACTAATGGCAGGAAATAAGAATTTAATTAATTGCTTTACAAGGACAGCTTAAATAGAATAACCCAGTGCATGCTATACTTTTCTAAATACATTAAAACTTTTTCTGATGAAGTAAAAAAACTCATGTAAATTCTAATATTTTCATAACTCATTTCTCTAATTTACATAATTAAAAAATTATTTTTTTCCTTAACTAGTGTGTGCATGTTGTGACTATAGGTAAATAGAAGAAAATTAACTAACTGCCCATGAAGGCCAACCACATGTATTTTATTCTGCCATGCGACCAGTGCACTGGTTTCATTAAAGAGGTTCTTGGCATAAAAGTTAGCTAGTGAGATCAAAGTATCAAAGTAAACACACAGACTCTACCTTTTTCTATGACCAGGTCTGAGATGGCTCTCCCTCTGGCTCTCACCTCGAACCACCCAGTAGGGCAGCAAGGATTACTCAGGGCTAGCAGGAGAGAGAGAGAGAGAGAGAGAGAGAGAGAGAGAGAGAGAGAGAGAGAGAGAACACCAGGGAGTAGCCTTTTATTGGGGAACAAGAAATTCAGGGGAGCATTCCATCCAATGAAGGTTGAGGGGGGCAGCACTCCAAGGTCAGGGTCAGTGTTTGGCCTCCGGGTCAGTGGTCAGTCACACCCCCACACGAACAGGCTCTCGCACCAGGAGAGGGTCAGGAAAGCTTCGACACAGTTTAGCCAGAGCGCCTCACACCCAGTCCGGGAGTTGCCCAATCATGTGTGAGAATGGCTCCCCACAATTTTATATGTATACATATATAGAGATTTTTTCTTATTTGCTTTTCTTATTTATTCCATATTTATTATATCAATGTCAGATGTGGAACCCAAGATTCGGAGAAGGGTAGTTACATGCTCTACATGACACAGCTAAGTTTGTGAGTTAAAGTGAACTGAAGATATCAAAGAAGTTGAAAAAATTATATTTGTAGAACAAAACTGTGAAACTTTTACTTGGGGAAAAATGAATCAAGTTTGTAATATTTAATTCATGAGAAAAGCAGGAAACCATTTCCAATAAATGTTTTTCTAGCTGTACCACTTTCCTAAGTATGATTGGTGTGAATGATATTGTTGTGATGCCTAACCTGACTCATAGATAATGTTTATTTATTGAACCTGAGGTTAATTTATACTTCTTTATGATATTATTTAGCAATACATTTGGTGGCAATGAAATTTATTTTTCCTTATGTTAAAACTCAGACCATCAGCATACAAAGACATTTTCCCCTAAGTGGAGCCCAAGTTACACAGTGGACTAGTTCCAAGTTCTGTGTGTCTTCTTATATGTTAGGGTAGGAATTGTCTCTAATTTTTCAGAATTTGGTAACTCAAAATATGTAAATAGACTTGTCTGTGATTTCAAATTGTTGTAATGAGAAAGAATTTACTAGCCAATCACTGAAGGATCTGTAGTAAGAGAATGGGAATATCTTTGAAACAACTCTGTGAGAAATAATTATTTTGTAGAGTACTTATAATTTCTTTATATTCTCTTTATATAAAACACCTAATATACTACTGCCACTTCAGCTTTTTGGGATTTATAATCAATTATTTATGAAAGAAGATTAAATCTCATATAATCTGAAACATCTGAAATAAATCTTAAAATATTGGCTGCAGAGATTTATTCATACATCAAATTTTCTCACTAACTGGGAAACGGCTTCCAAGGACTTTATTCTTAAAATTTATTATGATACTTTCAATATGTCATACTGTCAACATGAACAATGTTTGGCACTTAAAGCAATTTACTTAAAAGCTAATGTGATTGAGCATCCTAATGTTTGATCATATTAACATATGATATAAAAAACTAATTTTAAATAAGATATAATCAAGCTCTGTATTTTCAGGGAAATTGGTTCCAGGATCCCAAACAGGTAAAAAAATCTATAGATTTTCAAGTCTCTTATTATATACATACATATTATTTGCATATAACCTGTATATATTCTTCTTTATATTGTAAATCATTTCTAGATTTAATTTTAATGCCTAACACAATGTAAATATTTGTTATAAGAAAATGGCAATAAAGACAAGAAAAAATCTGCACATGGTTAGTACAGACATAAATCATTGTGGACATATTTATGGAATACGTTATCTACTGATGTGAAGATATACATCAGATATACATGTGTGATGGTTGAATGTATGGACAGAGAACCCACCAACATGGAGGGCTAACTGTACAGTGAATTAAATAAATAGGAAAAATCATATCGTTTAAATAAATGATTTGAGGGAATTTAAATGTGGGTTTTCTGATACCATACTTCATTTATTCTTCAAATATCTCACATAATATTTTACTGTTTAATCTGATTATTTTGCTGTTGAGTTCCTCATACATTCTACAAATTAATCCCTTGTCAGATAGTTTGCAATTTTTTCCATTTCTTAGATTGTTTCTTCACTCTGTTGATTCTTTGCTGTGCAGAAGATATAATTCCATTTTGTTCTTTTGTTACCTGTATTTTTGAGGTCTTATTTAAAAATTATTGCTTATGCCAATGTCTTAAAAAATTTCTGCCATTTTATTTCTATTAATTTCATAGCTTCCCATCTTACATTCATGTTTTGATTCTTTCTGAATTTGTTTTTCCATATGATGAGAGACAGGAGTTAAATTTCAATCATCTGTATATCAGTTTTCAGTATACACCACTTATTGAACAAGCTATCTTTTTCTTTTTTTCCCCTTTGATAAGGGTTATTTGACTGCAAATGCAAGGGGTTATTTCTGGACACTCTATTCTGTTCCATTGGTCGGTGTGTCTGTTTTTGTTTTGATAACTATAGCTGTGTGGCATATTTTGAATCATGTAATATGACATCTCCTGTTTTGTCCTTTTTGGTGAATATTAAATTGGTCCTTCTCAGTAGTATATTTACATGTGTACACATCTTAATTGGGTTATTTTCATTCTGCAGTCTCTTCCTTTTCCCATTCCTCCACCCTCCCCCACAATCCCATTCCTCTACTCCACTGATCTGTCTTCTTTTTTTATGGAAATGACCCTCTCCCTCCTTTTTTTCTTAGTTTGCTCTAGCTTCCACATAGGAGAGAGAAAACTTAGACCCTTGTCTTTCTGAATCTGGCTTATTTTACTTAGCATTATGTTCTCCAGTTTCATCCATTTACCAGCAAATGTTATAATTTCATTCTTTTGTGTGTGTGTGTGTGTGTGTGTGTGTGTGTGTAAAATCATTCATATATATGTATGTGTATATTCACATATGTACACATATGTCAAGTCTTTATATTGAGTAATCTGGGTATAAAATTGTAGTAGTAATGTTCTTGAATATGTTGAGAAATCAGTTATTAAAGATAATAAAAATTACTATTATACTAAATAGAAATTGAAAAGGAGAAGAGAAAAATGGACAAAGAAAATAAAAAGAAAGAGTAAAGATAGAATGAATAAGTAATGCAAACTACAATAGAAACATCAGGGAAAAAATGGAAGGTATTTGATATAGAAGTAGGTAATGCAAGAAAGAAAAGAGAAGCTATGAGTAGCAAATGTAAACCTGAGCTAGGAAAACAAAAATAGAATGATCCTAGTAAATGCTTTAAAACATTAGAAGAAATAAATATGTTGAGTGTTCCAATGTCAAATAATAGGAGAACATCTATGGATTCAATATGAAGAGTATTATCTGTAAGATCACTGCATGTGATAATTCATGGCAAGGTAGGGAGATTTTTAAATGATTCTTTCTTATTTGTATTTCATCAGGATTTAGAAACTTTAGAAAATGTCCACTAATTCTCAACTTTATTTCTAGGTTTCCTTGGATATGGAGGTAGTGATTACATAAGCTCCCACCTCTGATAGAACTGGAGGAGAACCCCCTAGTCTCTATCTTTGGTGTCATGCACCTACTAGCTTTCTCTTGAGTCAGAGGAGACAGTCCCTAATTGTGACTTAGTAACCAGGTTATTCCCTGCTAAGGTTGTTTTCTTAGATGTCCTCCTTGTATCCAGCACTGTCAAATACAATTTGGAATCCCCTGTGTATATTTTGGAGTGTGTGGAGTTTGGCTGTCTAAGGTAAAGGTCTGGCTGATGTGGTGCTGGTTGACCTGCTGAGGGATATAGGGCTATCACCCTTTCTGAAGTGCAGAAGTTGCATGTCAGTGGGCTTGTATCTGGATTATGGATGGTGTCCATGTGATGCTCCTCTGTAAGTCCCTTTATGAGGTGTATTGCCATTGTGTATTCATGAGGTTCTTTGCAGTTATCTTTAGAACATGCTTTCTATGAGTTCATGAATCCAATTAAGAATTAAGCTAACTGGATGCTCTAGAACTCACAGCTATGGATGCTCCTAGAAGTACTGGGACACAAAAGCTTCTTCTCTGGTTGCTATAGTTTTCCTCACCAGCCAGTGTTTATTAGCCCCGAGGAGGTCTGAGTTGGCATGCTTGGATGGTGCTGTGTCTCCTGACTATTTCTGTTGGGTGTGAGAATGTAGGGTGCACAGCTCAGGGCTGTCACTGTCTGCTGCGGGATGCCTAGCACCTGCTCCCTTCTGCAGGGGCTTCTTTATACTGGCAGAGAGCTTGATGGCTGCTTCAACTATATGACCTATAAATGTGGGTTCTCTGTGAGAAATCTGTGGCCCCAAAGCCTCCATTCTGGCTGTTGGAGATCACTGGGGTACTGTTCCTGTGACTGGGGTAGAATTTCAGTTGGCCTTCCTTTGTCTGAGCTCCTAAGGCTCCAAACTGGGAGCATCACCTTCAGTCCAGTTGGGCTTCTTTGTAGCAATCAAAGTACTTGGGGGCTGTCTGACACTATGGAACCTGTGGTATCCAATCTCTTTGGGCAGTCTGTGGAATAGAAACCTCCACATGGTTGCTGCAGATCACCAGGATTTTACCCATCACTATGATGGAAGTGGAGTGTCAATTGGCCCATCTTTGCCTGAGGTTCTGCAGAGGCTTTGGGGTGCTCTGGACTGGGGTTAGCACTACCCAGGAATGACTTATTCTTGGGTCAATTTCATCCCATTCCTCTTGTCCTAGGGGAGGGGGAGGGGGGTTTACTAATCTTCAGCTAGCAGCTATCCCTCTATAAGTTTCTTCCAATGAGATTACTGAAATAACCTGTTTCCAAGCAGTTTCCTCTGGTTTTATTTATTACTACAGGTGAGGAGAAAAATTATTGCTTTAATTTCTTCATATGAGACTAGCTAGCTGTGGATTCTACTGAATGGATGTCCTGTTTGGTATAGTTTTCAGCCTACAATTTGGGTTAAACTGTGTGATCTTCTTCACCATATATGCACCTCCTGACCTATTTAACTTGGTTTGCCTTTTTTTTAAGCAAATCTTGTTAAGGAAGTAAGATTATGGGCAATATTTTTTCCCCTCTCCTTCTATGCTACACTTTCCCTCTCAACACACCCTGGTAAGAGATTAGAGTCCAGGATTTCTGTCCTTATTTTCTGCTTCA
The DNA here is from genome assembly GCF_048772815.1 of Callospermophilus lateralis. Lineage (NCBI taxonomy): Eukaryota > Metazoa > Chordata > Mammalia > Rodentia > Sciuridae > Callospermophilus > Callospermophilus lateralis. The sequence continues at coordinate 131,536,338 of NC_135310.1, read as the reverse complement.
GTAAAAAATTTCAATTCCCCCTAAGTCTCAAACTGTCCCATACTGAGTTTTATGGTGTTTGCTCTGTTACTCAGCTCTCTGGTCAGCTGTTCTTTCTCTGCTTTTTTTCTGGCCATGGAGGACTTGAGTGTTGCTCTCCAGGTTCACTCTGTCATAATTTCCTCTCCTTGATAAAACTTATTCCTAGACATTGTATTATATTTTTGCAGCTGTTTCTTTCTGTGCATTCTCATGATTGGTGTACAAAAGAGCTACTTATTTTGGTGTGTTGATTTTGTGTACTGCTCCTTTACTGAATTCACTTCTCAGTTCCAGTTGTGTTCTAGTGGAATAGTTTATTTTTTTAATACATAGAATCATATCTTCTACTATGAGGAATAATTTGACACAATATCTTACTATTTCTATTTTCTCTTGCCTAATTACTCTGGCTAAGACTTCCAATACTAAACTGATTAAGAGTGGCAGTAGTGGAAATATTTGTCTACTACAGGTTTTAGAGGAACAGTTTTCAGTTTATCCCTATTCAATGTTAAGTTGACTGGTGGGTTTGCCATATATACCCTCTATTATGTTGAAATATATTCCTTCTATACCTACTTTGGTACAATTTTTATCCTGAAGGGATGCTGAACTTTTAGCAAATGCTTTTTCTGCATCTACTGAGATAGTCACATGATTTTTGTCCTTCCATTTGTTGATATGGTATATTACATTTATTGAATTGATTTGCAAATAGGTGCTTTAGTTGTGCTCTATGAAAGGTTTTGAACCATTCTTGCATCCGTCAGTTAAATTCCAATTAATCATGGTCAATAATCTTTTTTCTATGCTGTTTTGTTCCATTTGCTGGTATTTTATCAAGTATTTTATTTTTCATATGTATCCATTAAAGATATGGTCTAAAGTATTCTTTTGTGAGTGTGTGTGTGTGTGTGTCCTTGTTTGATTTAAGTATAGAATAATACAAAGAGTTTGGTACAGTTCCTATCTTTTTTTTGTAAATATTTTGAGAATAATTACAATTAATTCTTCTTTAAATGTTTTGTAGAATTCAGTCTAAAAGCCATCACATCTTGGACTTTTCTTTTATGGGATATTTTAAATCACTGTTTTGATCTCATTATTCATTATTGGTCTGTTCAGATTTTCTATTTCTTCCTGATTTAATTATTTTAGGCAGCATATGTTTAGGAATTTGTCCATTTCTTCCAGGTTTTACAGTTTGTTAGCATCCAATTGTTAATACTAGTTTTTTATGATCAATTTATTTCATGGAATCAGTTGTAATATCTCCTTTTTCACCTCTGATTTTATTTATTTGGGCTTTTCTTTTTCTTCATTTTTTTTGTTTTTGTTTATCTAGCTAAAGAGTTGTCAATTTTGTTTATCTTTTTTTAAAAGTGTGTTTGCTTCATTTATCTTTTGTATAGTCTTTTAAATTTTGACTTTATTTCTGCTCTGATATTTATTTTTCGTTTGAATAATTTTACATTTGGTTTGTTCTTTTATAAGTACTTGAGGTATATCATTAGGTTGTTTATTTGAAATCTTTCTATTTTCTATTGTTTTCATTTATTTTTATAAGCTTCCCTCTTAGTTCTATTTTTGTTGTAGCACACATATTTTTATGTGTTCATTTCAAGATTTTTTTTTTTCATTTTTACTCTCTTCAATGCCCCATTGGTTATTTAGGAGTAAGTTGTTGAATTTTAATTTACTTGAATTTTTCCCATTGTACTTGTTTATTTCTAGTTTATTCCATTTAGCCTTTGGAAAATATATGAAAGGATTTCAATTTTTAAAATGCTTTTTAAGACTAGCATATGATTTAACCTGGAGTTTTTTTTCCATTTGGGATGAGAAGTATATGTATACTGCTGTATTGGATGGGATGTTCTGTAACTTTTTTTCAGGTCAAAGTCATTTAAAATATGGTTTAATTCTGATGTATCTTTACTAATTCTCTGTATGAATGGCTTGGTCATTGAGGAAAGTGGAGTATTTATTTCACCAATTATTATGGTATTGAAATCTGTCTCTCTCTTTAGATGTAATAATATTTGTTATACTTATGATAGTCATCTCTTCTTGCTGAATTGATTCTTTTAATATATAATGACTTTCTTCATATATTTTTTTACAATTTTTGACTTAATTTTTCTTCTATTTTATATGATTGAAGCTGTTATTGCTTGCTTTTGATTTGTGCAGTATATCTTTTTTCAAACCTTCCTGTTTAGACTGCGGTGTGTATCTTATTTAGTGAAGTGAAGTGAGTTTCTTTTAGGTGACCTATAATTGGAATTTGCTTTTTAATCCATTGACCAACATTTTCTTTTGACTAGAGAATTTAATCCATTCATATTCAAAATTATTATCAATAAGGCGTGAACTTACTCTGTCATTTTGTTGTTTTCTGACATTTTTACATATTTTTTCTTCCTTTCCACCTCTGAAAATTTCCCTCAGTTTTCGCCTACCTGGGAAGTGTTTTATTTCACTTCATTTCTGAAGAATAGCATTGTGGGACATAGTATCCTTAGTTTTCAGGGTTTTTTTTCCTTCAGGACTTTGAGGATATCATCTTGTTCTCTTATGGCCTATAAGATTTCTGCCAAGAAATCTGCCTTTATTCTAACCAGGATTTCTTTGTATGTGACTCGACACTATTTTCTTCCTGTTTTTTTTTTTTTTTATTCTCTCTTTGGGTTGTACTCTTGAAAGTTTGACTATAATATATCTTTAAAAATGTCTTCTAGGGTTGAGTCTAGTTAATGTTCTTTGAGCTTTCTGATTCCAGATGTCCATATCCCTTTGAAAATATGGGATTTTTTTTGCTATTAATTCAATTAAATGAGATTTTGAAGCATTTTTTCCTTTTTTTCTTATTCTACAACTCCTATAATATGAATATTTTTTTTCACTAATAGTGTTCTATATATTTTGTTGGCCTTCTTCATACCTTTTCTTTTTCTTTATTTTTTAAAAAAGTATTACTTTTTCTTCCTTTTTTTATAGGCTTTCTAAAATACCTGTCCTCAAGTTAATAAATTATTTCTTCTGCTGGATCTAGTTTGTTGAAGAAGCTCTCAATTACATTCTTTATTTCACTGATAGAAATTTTCATTTCCAAGTTTTCTGATTGATTCTTTTCAATGAATTCTCTCACTTTGTTAATTATTCATGACATTCGTATCATGAATTGTTTCTTCTCATTTTATTGTATTGTCTGTATTCTCCTATATCTTGTGTTTCCTTAAGATCATTGCTTTAAATTCTTTTCTGGAATTCCATAGATTTCCTTTAACTTAGAATGTATTTCTGAAGAATTGTGTTCCATTGGAAGTGGCATGCTTCCTTGTTTTTCATGTTTTTTGGGCCGCTACTTGATGTCTGTGTATCTTATGTAACAGGTGCTTCTTCCTATTTTATTTAGTAGCTTTCATAGGAAAAATATTTTTTCGTTTATGTGTGATATAGATTGTCAGTTGAATTGGTGCTTCTGTTGTGCTCTATGTAAGCTCAGAAGTATAAACTTCAGCTGTAATCAATTTCAGAAATCTCTTTGAGCCCCTCAACAGTCTAGGCTACAGCAGTTCTTGAAGATAGTGGTGCAAATTTGCAATGGATTGGGTTTCCTATAGTGTGTGTCATCAGGCTTCACAGAATCTAGTTTTGATGGGGTTGGATCTTGTGATAGTGGCAACTGTAGTTCCAGGGATGCAGGATGCAGAGAGAACCATTCAGTCACTGGGGGTGTGCAACACTGGCAGCATTAGTGCTGGAGTCATGCAACATGAAGGAGACTTTCCTAAAGACCTTGGATGACACAGGCTATCCCTGGACTTGAGGTACTGGAAGCTGCAGGCTTGTAGCCACAGGGAATGGAAAGGATCTTTTCCAGGTACTGCAGTATTAGCATGGGTGATACCAGTATCTCTGGCACCAGAAATTGTTGTCCCAGAAATTTGGATTCAAATGAGATGTTGAGCACATGTGACACCAGGGATTTTGGCACCATTACCTATGGACTCAAAACCATGGGCTTTGAAGGGCACCATTCTTAGGCCCATATGGTAAGTGTGGGTCCTTCTGGGGCCAGTGATCCTGGAGCTCTAGGACATGAATGATGCTATTCCAAGGTCTGGTGGAGTAATTGCTGCTGGTGGTGGCAGTTTCAGTTCTGGAGCTGCAGAACATGAATGGGACCATTCCCACTCCCACAGGGCAATTGTGGACAGTACTGTTATTTCTAAATTCAATAGCCTTGGTCCCATATCTTCAGAATGCATAATGGCCTGTCTTCTGCTATGAGGTATACATAGGCCTTCGTCTCCTTACAGCATCAGAGGCTTGCTACAGGACTCTCATGCAGGATAGAGTCTAAGATTGACTGTTTTATCACATTGGGTTGTGAGTCTTCTGGCGCCTGTTGGGGCCCAAGGAGAGCTCCATCTTTAGGTGAAAGCAGTGTTTAGACCACAGAAAGCTCCCCAAGCTGGATTAAAGTGAATACTATGGAATTCTCCTGCAGTTAGAATTACAGGTTTGCTGCAATTATAGGGGTTACTGGTACCTTCCAACTTACCTTTCAACTTACCTTTCAACTGGAGTCCCCCTTTCCACCCAGCCCCACACTACTTCATGGATATCCAGGGTCAAAATAAGTGTTTTTCATCGTTCTCTCTGATACCTTTCATACTCTCTTATGGTGTTTAGGATTCCCTCACTTCCTTGCTGATTTTCAGATTCTTCCCTCAATCCCTCTCCTGGAAATGTAATTTTTACTTTGTTGCCCTGTTTCTTCTCTGTGACAGGTGAGTGCAGGACACTTATGTTCAGCCACGTCTTCAATCAAGCCCTCCCTTGTGGCTTTGTTTTTAGTGTGTGCATTATAAGACTTTCTTCCTGGTTACAAGGAGGGTTACGAATATATATTACAATAATCTATTATAAATAGATGGTGACTTATCACATAGAATAAAATTCAATACTTTAACTCCATTTCTCCCACATTCTGAATTTTTGATGTTATAATTTCCATGTTTGTATACTGTTATCTCTTAAGAATTATAGTTATAATCTTTTTTGATAGTTTTTTCTTTCATTCTTCATCTTACAGATAAAACTGTAACTTTCTTATTTCTGATTGCACACTTAGGAGAGTAGACACATTTTCGGTGTCTCAGAATAATGTGGTATATGATAATAATGTAGATATGGAAAATATAAATTAGTTTAAAATACTGATGATTATTCACATGTTAGACTCAAATCCTTTTATATTTGTTATTTAAATTACTTCTATATACCTCACAAATTACAGATATTTACAAAATATTTTTGAAAGTAGGCCTTGGGAAATTGTTGTGGTATACTTGAGGGTTGGAATAGATGTTTCTCAAATTGGTTGCCAAATGTTTAATTACATTAGCCTTGTAGTTATTTCACTCTCAATAACTCTTCATTTGAAAATAAATTCAATGTTAGTTCATAATTTTAAGATGGTGTCTAGTAGGAATCAAATAAATGTCAATGGAAATTATTCAAGAAAAATATGAAACTTAGAATAAAAATTTGCTTAGGTCCTATTATTTACCTCATCACAAATTAATTAATTTATTTCCAATACTTTCATACACATATGTAGGTGCACACAAAATTTGGGTCACTCTCTAAGTATAAATTTTTTGACTTTTATCTCACTTAATGGTGAAAATTATTGTTTTTAAATTTAAATATTAATTTTTAAATAATATTATTTAAACATTAATTTCTAAGAGAAATTACCAATTAAGAGTGTTTGAAACAATCTCAGTGGTTTAAAGCAACTAAGACTCATTTTTTTTTGTTTATGTCTCATTTACATTTAATGTCATTTGAAAATCTATTCCATGTTACTCCCCATTAGAGATACAAGTAGGTGGAGTGTACAGTGTCAAATATTTTCTAGATTTTTGTGATAAAGGGAAGTAAAAATTGCAAAACACCCATTGACACTGAAAATTCCTAGGATTTTGACATTTAATGTACCTCATACTTATTGAACAAAGTTATATAAAGTCACACATTTGTTGAATGGCAGAGAAAAGTATAGTCTTATCATATGCCTAGAAGGAATGAAAAAAAAATATTTGTGGAGATTCTTAGAGACTACCACAGTCTTTCATTTTAGTCATAAAATGATTTATTTTATTCTTCTTCCTACAAACAAATTATATCTGCTCTTTTCTAAAGAGAAACAAGCATTTCCATCCAGTTAGTTTACAACCTTAATTCAAAATGTAGGACCTCTTAGTGCTCTCTAATCTCTTCATCAGATCTGTACTTGCATTCTCTTGGCTCAGTGATCTGTAAATTAAAAAAGGCAAAGTTACCTGCCCTATGCATACTCAAAATTTAACAGATGGAATTGAATGAAAGTGACCAGTATTAACACTCCCATTCAGATAGAGGAAATTTAGAGATCATAATTCATAGGTCCCAAGAAATGCTGAGAACTATTATGCAGTTATTGTGAGAAATTTCAACTGGGAGTTCATAAATGGTCTCAACTTCTACTTATTGAAAAATAGCTCCTTCATTCTTTGTTTTTCATAATCCTTTAATTCTACATTTTGGACATCCTATTTCCATTATCCTCAATGGCTATATTTGAAGAAGACAATGTAAGTTTTTTTAACATCCTTTCTACTTAAGAAAATTGGGGTTACAAAGGTTATTTTATATCTCAAACAGAAGATTTTTGAAAATGCAGATTCATACTTTATTTGTTATATTACTCTTTCAACAATTTTGCTTTTTATCTATTTGATCTCAGTTGATTCAATGTTCCAATGGCCAAGTTCTCAATTCTTATCAAGATACAATTATCTTTATATGTTCATTTGTAATTTCCTTGAACCTATCAGTCTTCGGTGGGATAAGCCTATTCGCTTTTTTCTTTACTTTGACTCTCTTTTCTCTGAATTACTTATTTCAACTGAAAGGATATCTCAGGTGGTTTTGTAATTCACAGATTGTGTTTAATAACAGGTGTGTGATATATATTCTTGAATCAATTCTTACTACCATGAATTTTTATATATGTTTGTATGCATATACATATGAATATATATAATTATATACATATGTATCGAGAAAGAGAGAGATATTTATGTGTGTAGGTGTAGGCACACACATAAATGGGCACTTGATCACTGAGTTATATCTGAACCATTGTTGTTTTTCATTTTGAGACAAGTTCTTGCTACATTTTCCAAACTGTCCTAAAACTTGAAATACCCCTACATCAGCTTTGTGAATATGTGCAATTACAGGGTTATACCATAATACCTGGGTTAGGTATTATGCTGTATCTTTGTTGTTCAAAGAATGTTCACAATTTTATGTGTTATATGAAATTGAGAAAATATTTATTTTTCTTTTTTCACTCCTTTAGCATCTGAAAATTTTGATTCTAATTAGTTATTTAATTTCAACTTGAATACATGGACTTTTTTCTAAGTTTAGCCTTTTTTAAGTCCTGAGAAATGTATCCAAAAAATAACAAAAGTGTTTTTCAACCTCTTCATCTTCAGTCATCACAATTGGGTTCATTATTTAACATATAAGCTATTAAAGATGATAGTGTATCAAGCATTTCTACCCTGTCACTATGGTTTCAATTTTTTAATGTTGATTTCCTCACTGTCTGACACCTGATCCTGTGCAGTGCCTCCTAATTTATTTTTGTTTTTGACATCCAAACCCTACTTCTAGGACCAGTTTCTATAATCAGTTAGTGTAAGTATAAGCTATATTATAATTGACTAATAAAAACCTCTGAATTTTCAGTGACTGTGAGTAATAGGTATTTATTTCTCACTCATGCTACTTGTCTATCAAGGGCTGGAGTTCTACTCCACATTGTTTTCAAACTATTTCAGGCTGATTGAGAACTCTACCTTGAACATCATTTTAATTGCAGAGGAAAGAGAACATGGCATCATCAAAAAGTGGCTCACATCATTTTTTTTCATACTTTTTATTGATAAAGCAAATTACACCAGCTGGGTTGCTTTCAAATAAGGCAGGTAAGTACAATTCTACCATCTCCCTAGAAGGGGAGAGAAAATAAAATATTTATGAACTCCTATAATTTATTCTATGTATAAAAACTATGTTATTTTCAAAGTACTCAAGGAAATAAAAAATAGGAAGCTAATAATATTTCTGCTTCTAAAATTGGCAAATGTCTCAAAGATGATAGATCCCAGAGTTTACAAAAGGTCATAAAGGAAGAATTCCAACTTACTCCATATAGTGATTATAAGAATGTAAAAGGGTACATTTTTTTTGTAGTGTGAATTGTCAATATATGTTAACTCTAAGAAACATAATTTAAATCAGCAATACCAGTTCTAAAATTACAAGCTGACATCCCAACCCATATCCATAAGTTGAATTTCTTTGCAATATTATTTATAATAGCAAACATAAGTGAAAAATATTCAACAATATAAAAATGGTTAAATACATTTTATATAACTGTGTGGTAAACTTTAATTTGTAGAAATTTAAATTGTTTTGAAGAATATAAAATATTTTCAGGATTCTCACGAATGCACAAACAACAACAAAAAAACCCCCCAAACAAACTTATAAACTCCATTGACAGGGATCTGTGGGGAGTGAATAAAGACCCAGGTAAAGGATGATGGTACTAGAAATATGAATATACAAAATTTGGGAGAGATGTGAGGTTCAGAATAGGAAAGATTGATATGGCTCAAGGTTTCCAATTTGTATATATAAACAAAAGGTAAATTCATTTATTAAAATAGTGAGCTTAAGATGAGGGTTTTGTGGTAATGGAGAAGAAGTGTTTAGCTTTGAGATGTGTTAAGTTTGAAATGTCTTCCATATATTCGACAAGAAACAGCAATGGTTATTTTAGGTTTGGAAATTTTAAAAAGACACTTGTGCCACAGATAAAACCGTTTTAATAATTTTGTCTTTCTTAATGCTTTTGTGAGAAAACCAACGTTTAAAAAAAATATATGCTTACAGTCTCCTTTTTACACGTATTTGAAATTTTACCTTTCCTATACAATACCTTTTCTCACTATGTGTGAGCTATGTCTTTTTCTTTGCTTTTCTACTCCTGATGGTACTCTCTGTGCTTTGGTTATACTGCTTTGCTTACTGAATAAAATCTAATCCTTTTGGTTAACATGTCTATGTCTTATTTTTTGAGTTTATGTTTTTAACTATTGTAATTTCTGAAATTCTTTGTCTTGCAATCCTTTCACTGTCGCCAAAAATGCTGCCTCATCTATGTTCTTATATTACTAACTGCAAATAACTATTTAAGTGTTTCAGTTTCAGGATGATTTCCCTCAAGAAGTAGAGCATTTCTTCAGTGATTGCTTTTTCTGTGGTCATATACTACATTATGAACAATAAATGTTTATTGAATGACTGTCCATAAATGAATTAATTCAGATGACTATGAGGAAAAAACATTGTCATTTACAAATCTATGTGTAAGTAACTTTATAATTTAGGAGAGATTCCATATGTCTGAGTGAGAATTGAGCACAAATGGGGAATTTGACAGAAGCAGAAAAAGGAGAAATGTTATCCATGGGGATTAAGGGGATGGATTGAAAATAGAACTGCAAATAAAATGCAACTAAAATTTCAAATTAAATATGCATCATTTAAAGCCACCTACACTAGAGTAGAACTATAGGTTCAGGACAATTTTGGAAGGGTACACATGTATTATGGATTTTATAAAAAGGTGTGAGGATGTAAAGTCATAGAGAACTTAGGTTCTGAATTAAAGAATTTTTGGTTTGGATTGCCTGGTTATTGAATCACAGAGATATGGAAACTGTATTAAGGGATAAACAAAGATTGTTCTAGAACAAATAATATGCAGGTGAATGGTAAAATATCCAACTCTCCTGACTACTCCAACATTGATAGGAAGAAATTAGCTGATTTGGCTTAAAGGAAGACACTGCCCTTGGGGGACTACTAGAAGGCAAAGAAGTTTTAATTTAGTTCGCATATATTGTTTTCTTAACAAAGAACAAATTTTGTTTGGTAGAATTCAGTGAAATCATGAAAGCCTGAAAAGAGGGAACATCATTTGAAACATTATTACTATCTTCAAGGACAAGAGAAAACTTTAAAGGTTCTCACCACCTTGAAGTAGCTTTTATTTGTTAATAAGAAAGGTTCTTGACATCACCCTCTCAAAGGCCTCCTTCATATCTTTATTTCTAAAGCTGTAGATGAGTGGGTTCAACATGGGGGTGATGATCCCATAGAAGAGAGAAACCATCTTTCCCCAGTCCTTTGAGGTGGATGAAGGTGGTTGTAGATACATATAGATGACTGTTCCAAAAAAGAGGGACACCACAACCATGTGGGACCCACATGTTCCAAAAGCTTTCTGCCTTCCTTCTGAAGACCTGATTTTCAGCACTGCTTGAGCTATGAAGCCATAGGAGATGAGGATCAATGTCACTGGAATTAGCAGAATTAATACACTGCAGAAAAAGAGCTCAGCCTCTATAGGCTTTGTGTCAGCGCATGACAACTTGAGAAGGGCAGGAACCTCACAGAAGAAGTGGTCCACTTCCCGATGACCACAGTGTGGCATGTTCAGTGTCAGGCAAGACTGCAACACTGAGAGGCTGGATCCAGTGAGCCACGAGAAAGCAGCCATCCTTAAGCAGAACAAGCGGTTCATGGTGACTACATAGTGGAGTGGTCTGCAGATTGCCACAAATCTGTCAAAGGACATAACAGCCAAGAGGAGACATTCTGTGGCCCCCAGGGCCAGAAAGATGATAAGCTGGGCCACGCAACCACTGTAGCTGATGGTGTTTTTGTTTCGACAAATATTTGCTAACATATGAGGGACTGTGCTTGTGGTATAACAGAGATCCAAGATGGAGAGATTAGTGAGAAAGAAATACATGGGTGTGTAAAGTTTGGGATCCAGAATACTCACAACCATAATGGACACATTGCCAAAGATTGTGAATGTGTATGATATAAACAAAACCACCAAGAGAGGCATATGTAGCCAGGGACTATCTGAGAAGCCAAGTAGTATAAACCCTTTTGAGGAACTGTCATTTTCCCAATTCATGATGACTCACTTATTTTTTTTGCTACTAAAAAAATATTAGAATAAAGCGGTAAATACATATTATTGATTACTCACTGGATCTGAATTGAGTTATAACAATTGACTTCATGCCAAATATAATCTATAATTAATTAATGAAGACTTTGTGAAGAATATAGTTATTTTAAAACTAAAATCATGGTTCTTCTGTTTTTAGTAGTTGTGTTTGACTTTCCCCCACCCCCAACTGCACCCTATGCTGGGGACTGAATCCAGAACCTCAAGGCCTCATACATTCTAAGTGTATGGTTTTCCACTGGATTACATTCTCAGACCTTGAGTTATTTTTAAAGTAAATTATTACATTTAAATGGCATAAAGAACATGATAATATGTGCATATGAGATTGGGTATACTTAGTACATTTTAAATTCTGTCTTCTTACTTTATAATACAACATTTCAGTAATACATACTGCTTTTAATCCAAGTCAAAAAATGTTGAGTAACTTAGAAATTATGAATCTTATCTAAATATATAATTGATATAAAGAAATTCTGCTTGTTTTACTAAGATCTTTATGTGATTTTTTTGAGTTGTATTTTTCTTCTGTTCATGTCTATTCCCAAAACTAACAATCATGGGACTCTCTGATTTATAATAAGAATTTATAGGCTACTTGTGATATATTGTAATGATCATGGGTATCCTCTCTCTATTCACAAATACCCTTGATGAAAATAGTAAAACTTATAGTAAAGTAATTATTTGATTGATATGTGACTGACACTGCTTAGTATCTAAAGTACAACCTTTCTAATTCTCACCAAAACCCTGAAAAATATTTATGATTTACATTTTATTGCTACTGTGACTCAGGGAGATAAATAATGTGAATAAACATAATGTGAGGCCAAGACTTACACCTAAGATGAAAATACACTTCTCTCTTTTTGTAATAGTTTCCTTCAAATATAAAAAGAACATAATAAGAATATATGAAGATGACTTATACCATTTGAACTTACAAGCATAACAATAAAGAGAAGTGCAATATAGATTTAATGAAAAAAACAAAATAACAAAGACTGGTATATTTTACCACAGAATGTGAAACTTTATCCAGAGTGAGAAAAACTCACATTGAAGTATAAACTGGCAGAGTGACCTCCGTATTCCCCATGACTGCCGCATTGCAACAGGCAGGGCTCCGGCGTGCCCCCTGGGCATCTCCCCCCTCCCCGCCTCCCCCCACTGAAGCCGCCCCGACCAGCAGTCTGATCCCCTCAGCTGATGACCTGGCTGCAAAAAAAAAAAGTTTCCGAGAGGCAGGCGGAGAAATGGGAAAAGGGCTCCCCGGAGCAGCAGGGGCGGGGGGCAGGGGAAGCCAGCCGCACAGGGCTACAGAGCGCCCAGAGCCCCGGACATGTCCAGGCAGAAGCAGGCGAAACCATGCTCCATGAAAGAGTTTACTGTATGCCACACCCAGGGCTCGATGTTTTTTCCACCCATATCTCTAAGTCTTCCTGAAAATTCCATGAGTTTGTGATAAGTTCTACAAATTTGAGAGAGCCAACATGGCAGTGGGCAGAGAGGCAGCGCTTTCAATAGTGATGGGGTCATAAAGTCGCATAGATAATGCTTGGATTCTACCAATGGAGAATCTCCTAGCAAAATTCCACTGAAGAGAGACCGGCCAGGAGCTACTAGGATTTTTTGAAGCATCAGTGTGACCCAGATGAACAAAACCCTGCCAAGAGACGCGGAGGTCCAGATCCACCAGTCACAGTCCGCGCGCCTCGGGCACGGCTGCCGGTCCCTCCACCCGCCCGCAGCCAAAGTGACTAGTCCCGCTAGCCTCCGAGACGCAGCTTGGCAGGAAGAAGTCTTTAGTCAAGCCTTCATGAAGTAGTGCGCCAGGAGCTGAGGCCGATGGAGATGGACCAGTCCCACCCCTCCCTTTGGACACTCCGTCAAGGAGCCTGGGGCCCGCCATAACAGAGAGGTGACGTCATCGGAGTTCGGCTGGCGGAATTCCTTCCCATCAGAATCCACTTTTGCAGGTGTGTGACTCACTCCCCATTCTGATACAAGCAGCCAGGAAACTTCATTGACCTCCCAGGGGTCGTGTCTGTAGGGAAGCAGAGGGGATCCCCGACCCCCAGTCCCCCATATCACCAGCGGTGACTCCCAAGGTCTTAGCCTCCAGTTTACCACAGCACTGGGGCTTAAAAGGGACACATGGTGGGGCTGCAAGTGTAACTAGATCTCTGGGGAATCACTTCTGGGGAACAGGACCTGGCTGGCTGGCTGACAGGAGGAAGCGGGGTAAGGGCCAGAGAAGTGAAACGACTCTGGACTGACAAGTCAGATAGAGAGCAGAAGCTACGCTTGGAGGGCACAGCTCTGCCTACTGGAAGAGAAGAAAGTGGATCTCTAAGACTTTAATTTTTGTTGTTGTTGTTGTTGTTGCTGTTGTTGTTATTTTTTTCTTGTTCTTCTCTCTCTGTTCCTTATCCCCCTTTCCTTCTCTCTTTCTTTCCCATTCCAAGTTTTATTGTTCTTTTCATTCTCCTCTAATCTATCTCTCTCTCTATCCTTTCTTTTTAAGAGCACCTTCATTCCCCTACCCCACAACTTTCATCCCAAGCGTTATATCTTCCATTTCGTGTAATTGTCTAAATGCAAATAGGTGAATGTCTGGAGGCTGTCTATAAGACTTCCAAATACCTAGCTATTACCAACACCCTGATCCAATTGCCGGGTAGTATCCAACTTCAGTGGAGCAATCTTCTAAAGTACCCAAGACATACTAACCATCCTACCACCATAGCACCTAACCTAAACATATAGTCCTAAGAACAAACAACAAATCACTATATGCATACAGAACCTAGAAGTCTTTTATGAATTGAATGAATCAGCTTTAAAGTACAACAAAACCCAACATTTCTAGGCATAATCTCCCACCACAAAGGAGAGAAAACAGAGATATACAAAGCCAAAACAAATGTATAGGAGAAAGCAGTTACAAAGCAGTCAAACAGAGCTGGAAAGTAATGTGAACAACATGAAAAAACAAGGGAAAAAAGGATTACAAACAATGCAGGACAACTTAAATATACAGAAGGACATAGAAGAATCAGAAACATGGACAGGAAAAGAAATCAAGGCATACCTAACTCAGATGGAATGGAATATTAGAGAAGACATGAGACAGCAAGTCCAAGCATTGAAAGTATATTTTGAAATATGTTGTTCCAGGATCTTCTCGCTTTCAAAATCTGTGATGAAAAACCAGTCGTTAACCTAATTAACGACTAAACACACAAATTCAATCTGCAAAGAATGAACTTTACCAGGAGATAGAGATTTTAAAAAAAAATCAAACAGTAATCCTAGAAATGCAAGAAACCATAAACCAGATTAAAAGTGCTAATGAGAATATTACAAATAGACTAGATCAAGTAGAAGTCAGAACATCAGATAATGAAGACAAAGTTTATCAACTTGAAAAGAATATAGTCAACACAGAAAAGGTGCTTAAATCTCACGAGCAATGTATCCAAGAGATGTGGAATCTCATCAAAAGACCAAATTTGAGAGTCATTGGGATAGAAGAAGGCACAGAGGTTCAGTCCAAAGGAATGGATAACTTATTAAATGAAATAATCCTAGAAAACTTCCCACAGATGAAAGATGGAATGGATTGCCAAATCCTGGAAGCCTACAGGACCCCAAACATCCAAAACCATAATAGACCAACTTCAAGACACATAATTATGAAGATAGCTAACATACAGGACAAGAAGAGAATATTAAAAGCTACGAGAGAAAGGAGGCAGATTACATTCAGGGGTAAATCAGTTAGGATAACGACTGATTTTTCATCAGAGACTTTGAAAGCGAGAAGATCCTGGAACAACGTATTTCAAACTCTGGAAAATAATGGATTCCAACCAAGAATACTGTATCCAGCAAAACTAAGCTTCAGATTTGACAATGAAATTAAAATATCTCATGATAAACAAAAGCTAAAAGAATTCACAGTCAGAAAACCAGCACTGCAAAGCATTTTGAGCAAAATACTACAAGAAGAGGAATTGAAAAATAGCACCCAAAACTAACAGTGGGACGTATCTCAGTAAATAGGGAGAAAAATAACCAAAGAGGGAAAACTAGCCAAACTAAAATAAATAAATAAATAAACATGACTGGAAGTACAAACCATATTTCAATTGTAACCTTAAATGTTAATGGCTTAAATTCACCAATCAAGAGACATAGGCTAGTAACCTGGATTAAAAAAACAAATACAACAATATGCTGCCTTCAGGAGACTCATACGATAGGAAAAGACATACACAGGCTGAAGGTGAAAGGTTGGGAAAAATCATACCACTCACATGGCCCTCAGAAGAAAGCAGGAGTGGCCATACTCATATCGAATAAAATCAACTTCAAACCTAAGGTAATCAAAAGGGATAAAGAAGGACACTATATACTGTTAAAAGGAACCATCCACCATCAAGACATAACAATTATCAAATTGTATGCACCAAACAATGGTGCTGCAATGTTCATAAAACAAACTCTCCTCAAGTTCAAGAGTCAAATAGACCACAATACAATAATTATGGGGGACTTCAACACACTGCTCTCACCATTGGACAGATCCTCTAGACAAAAGCTGAACAAAGAAACTATAAAACTCAATAATGCAATCAATAACCTAGACTTAACCGACATATATAGAATATATCAACCATCAACAAGTGGATACACATTCTTCTCAGCAGCACATGGATCCTACTCAAAGATAGACCATATATTATGCCATAGGGTGACTCTCAGTAAATATAAAGGTGTGGAGATAATACCATGCACCATATCTGACCATAATGGAATGAAACTGGAAATCAATGATAAAAGAAGGAAGGAAAAATCCTGCATCACCTGGAAAATGAACAATATGTTACTGAATGATCAATGGGTTACAGAAGATATAAAGGAGGAAATCAAAAAATTCTTAGAGATAAACGACAATACAGACACAACATACCGGAATCTATGGGACACAATGAAAGCAGTTTTAAGAGGGAAATTCATTTCCTGGAGTTCATTCCTCAAAAAAAGAAAAAAACAACAAATAAATGAACTCACACTACATCTTAAAACCCTAGAAAAGGAAGAGCAAAACAACAGCAAATGTAGTAGAAGACAAGAAATAATTAAAATCAGAGCGGAAATCAATGAAATTGAAACAAACAAAAAAAACCCATTGAAAAAATTGATAAAACTAAAAGTTGGTTCTTTGAAAAAATAAATAAGATCAACAGACCCTTAGCCATGCTATCGAAGAGAAGAAGAGAGAGAACTCAAATTACTAACATACGGTATGAAAAAGGCAATATCACAAGAGACACTACAGAAATACAGAAGATAATTAGAAAGTATTTTGAAACCCTATATTCCAATAAAATAGGAGATAGTGAAGATATCGATAAATTTCTTAAGTCATATGATCTGCCCAGATTGAGTCAGCAAGACACACCCAATTTAAACAGACCAATAACAAAGGAAGAAATAGAAGAGGCCATCAAAAGACTACCAACCAAGAAAAGCCCTGGACTGGATGGGTATACAGCAGAGTTTTACAAAACCTTCAAAGAAGAATTAATACCAATACTTTTCAAGCTATTTCAAGAAATAGAAAAAGAAGGAGCTCTTCCAAATTCATTCTATGAAGCCAGAATCACCCTGATCCCGAAACCAGACAAAGACACTTCAAAGAAAGAAAACTATAGACCAATATCTCTAATGAACTTAGATGCAAAAATTCTCAATAAAATCCTGGCGAATCGAATGCAAAAGCATATCAAAAAAAATTGTGCACCATGATCAAGTAATAGTCATCCCTGGGATGCAAGGCTGGTTCAATATACGGAAATCAATAAATGTTATTCACCACATCAATAGACTTAAAGATAAGAACCATATGATTATCTTGATAGATGCAGAAAAAGCATTTGACAAAGTACAGCATCCCTTTATGTTCAAAACACTAGAAAAACTAGGGATAACAGGAACACATCTCAACATTGTAGAAGCTATCTATGCTAAGCCTCAGGCTAGCATCATTCTAAATGGAGAAAAACTGAAGGCATTCCCTCTAAAATCTGGAACAAGACAGGGATGCCCTCTATCACCACTTCTATTCAATATAGTTCTAGAAACACTGGCCAGAGCAATTAGACAGACGAAAGAAATTAAAGGCATAAAAATAGGAAAAGAAAACTTAAATTATCGCTATTTGCAGATGACATGATAATATATTTAACAGACCCAAAAGGGTCTACAAAGAAACTGCTAGAGTTAATAAATGAATTCAGCAAAGTGCCAGGATATAAAATCAACATGCATAAATCAAAGGCATTCCTGTACATCAACAACAAAACTTCTGAAATGGAAATGAGGAAAACCACCACATTCACAATATCCTCAAAAAAAAATAAAATACTTTGGAATCAACCTAACAAAAGAGGTGAAAGATTTATACAATGAAAACTACAGAACCCTAAAGAGAGAGATAGAAGAAGATCTTAGAAGATGGAAAAATGTACCCTGTTCATGGATAGGCAGAACTAACATCATCCAAATGGCGATATTACCCAAAGTTCTCTACAGGTTTAATGCGATGCCAATCAAAATCCCAACGGCATTTCTTATAGAAATAGATAAAGCAATCATGAAATTCATATGGAATAACAAAAGACCCAGAATAGCAAAAGCAACTCTAAGCAGGAAGTGTGAATCTGGAGGTATAGCAATACCAGAGTTCAAACTGTACTACAAAGCAATAGTAACAAAAACAGCGTGGTACTGGTACCAAAACAGGCAAGTGGATCAATGGTACAGAATAGAGGACACAGAAACCAATCCACAAAATTACAAATTTCTTATATTTGATAAAGGGGCTAAAAACATGCAATGGAGGAAGGATAGCATCTTCAACAAATGGTGATGGGAAAATTGGAAATCCATATGCAACAAAATGAAACTGAATCCCTTTCTCTCACCATGCACAAAAGTTAACTCAAAATGGATCAAGAGCTTGATATCAAATCAGAGACCCTGCACCTGATAGAAGAAAAAGTTGGCTCCGATATACATATTGTGGGGTCGGGCTCCAAATTCCTTAATAGGACGCCCATAGCCCAAGAGTTAATAACAAGAATAAACAAATGGGACTTACTTAAACTAAAAAGTTTTTTTCTCAGCGAGAGAAACTATAAGAGAAGTAAATAGGGAGCCTACATCCTGGGAACAAATCTTTACTCCTCACACTTCAGATAGAGCCCTAATTTCCAGAATATACCAAGAACTCAAAAAATTAAACAATAAGATAACAAATAACCCAGTCAACAAATGGGCCAAGGACCTGAACAGACACTTCTCAGAGGAGGACATACAATCAATCAAAAAGTACATGAAAAAATGCTCACCATCTCTTTCAGTCAGAGAAATGCAAATCAAAACCACCCTAAGATACCATCTCACTCCAGTAAGATTGGCAGCCATTATGAAGTCAAACAACAATAAGTGCTGGCGAGGATGTGGGGAAAAGGGTACACTTGAACATTGCTGGTGGGACTGCAAATCGGTGCAGCCAATATGGAAAGCAGTATGGAGATTCCTGGGAAAGCTGGGAATGGAACCACCATTTGACCCAGCTATTGCTCTCCTGGGACTATTCCCTGAGGACCTTAAAAGAGCATGCTATAGGGATACTGCAACATCCATGTTCATAGCAGCACAATTCACAATAGCTAGACTGTGGAACCAACCTAGATGCCCTTCAATAGATGAATGGATAAAAAAAAATGTGGCATCTATACACAATGGAGTATTATGCAGCACTAAAAAATGAAAAATCATGGAATTTGCAGGGAAATGGATGGCATTAGAGCAGATTATGCTAAGTGAAGCTAGCCAATCCTTAAAAAACAAATGCCAAATGTCTTCTTTGATTTAAGGAGAGCAACTAAGACCTGAGCAGGGGGGAAGAGCATGAGGAAAAGATTAACATTAAACTGAGATGAGTGGTGGGAGGGAAAGGAAGAGAGAAGGGAAATTGCACGGAAACAGAAGGAAACCCTCAGTGTTATACGAAATCACATATATGAGGTTGTGAGGGGAAAGGGGTGGAGGGAGAGAATTGAACAACAACAGATGAGGTGGAGAGGGAAGATAAAAGGGGAGGGGAGGGGGGATAGTAGGGGATAGGAAAGTCAGCAGAATACAACAGTCACTAATATGGCATTATGTGAACATTGTGAATGTGTAACTGATGTGATTCTGCAATTTGTATTTGGGGTAAAAGTGGAAGTTCATAACTCACTTGAATCAAATGTATAAAAGATGAAAAACAATAAAACAAAGTAAATAAAAAAAGAAGTATAAACTGGCAGTAGAATGGGTACATGAGAGTGAACAAAGACTTGTAGGTCCTCATAACTTGAATTGTTTTTAAAATTTTCATTTCAACATTGGCTTTTTAGCTATCAATATTCATTATTTCTTATGAAAAACAGTAACCCACCTTAAGCTGAAAAATATTATATTAGACTTTCCTGAATTCCCATATAAATTTAGACATCCTACTAACTCTTTCTATGTATGGAGATATAATGAGCAAATGTTCATTCAAGAGAATGAAAAGATAAAAGGGACTGGTTTCTAGGAAGCAAATCAGACACTCTAAATGCAAGTTATGGATGAGATGACCTTGAGAGACACTTTCCACTCATGGTAACATAATTTTCTGTAGTGGATACCACTCACCTTTTTTTTCTGTAACTGAGAGATGTCTACATCTTTCTTTGTGCCATGTCTGAATGGAGGTTGTACCTAATAATGAGTTTTAAACTCAGTAAATTTTTAAGCTTTCAGCCATGTGGCTTTTCACCTACCAGTGAAAAATGAAATTAGGGTGCAAACTTGGATCAATGGTACAGAATAGAGGACACAGAAACCAATCCACAAAATTACAAATTTCTTATATTTGATAAAGGGGCTAAAAACATGCAATGGAGGAAGGATAGCATCTTCAACAAATGGTGCTGGGAAAATTGGAAATCCATATGCAACAAAATGAAACTGAATCCCTTTCTCTCGCCATGCACAAAAGTTAACTCAAAATGGATCAAGGAGCTTGATATCAAAGCACAGACCCTGCACCTGATAGAAGAAAAAGTTGGCTCCGATCTACATATTGTGGGGTCAGGCTCCAAATTCCTTAATAGGACGCCCATAGCCCAAGAGTTAATAACAAGAATAAACAAATGGGACTTACTTAGACTAAAAAGTTTTTTCTCAGCAAGAGAAACAATAAGAGAAGTAAATAGGGAGCCTACATCCTGGGAACAAATCTTTACTCCTCACACTTCAGATAGAGCCCTAATTTCCAGAATATACAAAGAACTCAAAAAATTAAACAATAAGATAACAAATAACCCAATCAACAAATGGGCCAAGGACCTGAACAGACACTTCTCAGAAGAAGACATACAGTCAATTAATAAGTACATGAAAAAATGCTCACCTTCTCTAGCAGTCAGAGAAATGCAAATCAAAACCACCCTAAGATATCATCTCACTCCAGTAAGATTGGCAGCCATTAGGAAGTCAAACAACAATAAGTGCTGGCGAGGATGTGGGGAAAAGGGTACACTTGAACATTGCTGGTGGGACTGCAAAATGGTGCAGCCAATATGGAAAGCAGTATGGAGATTCCTGGGAAAGCTGGGAATGGAACCACCATTTGACCCAGCTATCGCCCTCCTCGGACTATTCCCTGAGGACCTTAAAAGAGCATGCTATAGGGATACTGCCACATCCATGTTCATAGCAGCACAATTCACAATAGCCAGACTGTGGAATCAACCTAGATGCCCTTCAATAGATGAATGGATAAAAAAATGTGGCATCTATACACAATGGAGTATTATGCAGCACTAAAAAATGACAAAATCATTGAATTTTCAGGGAAATGGATGGCATTAGAGCAGATTATGCTAAGTGAAGCTAGCCAATCCTTAAAAAACAAATGCCAAATGTCTTTTTTGATTTAATGAGAGCAACTAAGAACTGAACAGAGGGAAAGAGCATGAGGAAAATATTAACATTAAACTGAGACGAGTGATAGGAGGGAAAGGGATAGAGAAGGAAAAGTGCATGGAAACGGAAGGACACCCTCATTTTTATACGAAATCACATATACAAAGTTGTGAGGGGAAAGGGGGGGAAGGGAGAGAACGGAACAACAACAGATGAGGTAGAGAGGGAAGATGAGAGTGGAGGGGAGGGGGGATAGTAGGGGATAGGAAAGTCAGCAGAATACAACAGTCACTAATATGGTATTATGTAAACATTGTGAATGTGCAACTGATGTGATTCTGCAATCTGTATTTGGGGTAAAAATGGAAATGCATAACTCATTTGAATCAAATGTATGGAAGATGAAATAAATAAATAAATAAATAAATAAATAAATAAATAAATAAATAAACAATGAAAAAGTCCTCATGATAAAGTGCAAGTAAATTATAAATATTGTCTTCAATCACAGAAGCATTTTTTGACTGACATAGGCTCTCCTCACCAAGATCCTAGTCGACTGCCACAATGAAAAGCTGATTTTACATATATCAATAACATTGATGAGAAATGTTTGCCCCTTTAAGTAAAACCAACCAATCAATATTCCTTAAGGAACCATGTTTCACACAGCACTGTCCTCCATCTCCTTCAGGATTTGAGATTTCTTCAGGCTTAATTGGCCATTGTGTTCAGAGGGACAAGAAGTGAACTCCATTACCAATTAGCACAATACTGGCACAAAAAATACTTCATTATTCCTATAACTAGGGTGAAGGTTAGAGCCAAGCAATGTGAACCATGAAAATAAGTTTGGGGTTGTTTAATTAGGAAGGCACAAAAATAAATGAACTTACAGCCCTAAAATCCCCTTTAAATGGCCTCAGCGCAAAACAGTGGTGGGTCTATATGAGAAAAACATTTCTAATGTGATTTCTTTAATGAGTAATTCTGAGTAAAACTATTACAGATATGCAGGTTAACAAAATATGTTATACAAGGTCACTCAAAATAGAAATTAACATACTGAAGTTTAAGGTTAGTATTAATGCACTGGGGCCGAACAACTGGAAATGACATGGTATTGCAACAGGATTAGTTTTCAAAAAATAAATTGACGTGTGCAACTTATAATATGATATGTGCTGATCTAAGTTTTAATAAAATAAAGGTTATAATTAGTTTAATATTAGTCTAGATAAAATCTGAAAGAAAATATTGAGTTAACATTTTAATGTATTTATTTCCCCTTTATTTTTCTGTGCCCCATGTATTCTTATAAAGTAGAATATCATATTTGTAGAATATAACAATTTTCTAAATTACATTATTTCTAATACATGGTTTTGAAGCTTTTATAAACTAATAATTTATTCATAAATTATATGTACTTTTAAATACTTTTAAAATAATTTTTATTTTCTTAATCTGTCACTTTTTGTTATAGGACATTATAATTCAATGTTTTAATATTTTAACTTCATTATTTGTTTTTATAAATTTACTTATTTTTTTAGATTAACAGATAAAATTACATTTATTGTGTACAACATGCTATTTGTATGAATAAATACATTGTAAAATAGCTAAATCTAGCTAATTAACATATACATTATCTTACATGTATATCATTTTGGTAATTATATACTTAACATCCACTCAGCATTATTCAGTAGTATAGTATGTTGTCACTAATTATTGTCACTATACAATACAATTTCTTCCTTGAATTTATTCCACAGATCTAATTGTAATTTTGTATCCTTCAGCCAACATATCACTATCCCCTACCCACTCACTATCCCAATGACCTTAACTTTGAGCAACTACTATATATTGGTGCATCATTCAGTATTTGTCTTTCTGAACCTGGCTTATTTCATTTAATATAATATTCTCTGGTTAATCCCTGTTGTTGTAAATGACAGGTTTTCCTTCTTTTTAATGGCTGAATAATATTTCTTTCTGTATATATGTGAAGTTTTCTTTACATATTCATCCACTAATGGACACTTATCTCATATAGGCAATTTTGATAGTGCTGTAATAAACATGAGACTTATTTTAGATGTCCACCCAGAAATGGGATTTCAGGATCATATAATACTTCTATTTTTTAATTTTTTGAGGAAACTTCTCTACTTGTTTCCATAGTAATTATACTGACTGACACTCCCACCAACATTGTGCAAGTGTTTATTTTTCTCCACATCCTTGCAGACATTTGTTTTCTTTCTTCCTTTTGATAATTATGTTCTATCATGGGTCAGTTGTTAGCTCACTATAGTTTAAATTTGCATTTTCCTGATAATTCACAATATTGAGGATTTTTCATACACCTGTTGACTATTTGTCAGTCATCTTTTGATGGTGAAGGAGATCCCCCACTCTCTGTCTTGACAGGGTCACAGTGAGAATAAGTACTGGCAAAGCCGCTCTCCCACTGTCTTGACAGGGTCACAGTGAGGATGAATGCTGGCAAAGCTGCATTGTTGGTGGGAAACCAAAACCATGAGACCCTTTTTTATATAATTGGGACATTTCATTTTCATGCTTATGTTCCTGACAGGAGGCATGTGTATGTTAAATGCCAAACAAGTTAAATTTCAGATGGCTAGAACATAACAGGAAGTTCATGCCTTGAAGGCTGTTCTACTACCCCTCAGCATATCAAGGACAAAGTAGAAGGCTGTTCTTCTATCTCAGTACATTGAGGACAAATCTGATAATGGACAACAATCATTTTCTGAAAGATCATGAGAATTTTAGGCACCACATTGATTATATCAACAAGAACCCAAGGCCATATTTCTGGCCTCTTTTAAAACCTAATCATTATGCTTATTTTACAAAGGCCACCATATGTAGTCTCATTCTTGATTGAGGAAAGTTAAATTATACACTTAGGAAAGTTAAAATATATAAAGATATATTCTTCTCTTTTTATAAACCCTTTTTACTTTACATAGGGATTTATGATGAGCATAGTTAAAATTGGTGGAAAGTGAATTGATGTTTAGAACTTACTTTCTATTGAGAAAGATTATAAAGATATGAGAACTAGTGCACCTTGACTGAGAAACAAAGAAACTCTTTGAGAAAGCAGCTCAACCAGTTTTATGAGAATAAATTGAGGAATTAATTAAAGTAGCTTTATAAGATATATTTTTAGAATATTGTTAGAAATATTATTCTATCTAGAATTTTGGTTTAGAAATTCTTAAGTTTTTAGTTGTATGGGTTTCTGATATGTTTTAAGAATGATTTATAAATTTTAGGATATTTTAAGTATAAGATTTAAGGGGACTTTTTTAGATGTGAATTTTAGATTAGAAATAAAGTAAAGGTGTACTTTAAACTTAAAGGTTAATGATAGGTTAGAAGACTTATAGTCTGGTTACATAGTTTGGCATTAGTTAAAAGAAAATAGCATATCTTGGGGAAAATAGCAAATCTAGGAAAAATCTGAAAAATGTAAATTAGTGACACATTTTATTAATGATTATGTACTCTTAATTATTAAATAACTAAAGGTCATATCCTGGAAAAATGTAAATTAATGTTACATTTTTTGTACCCCTAATTATGGTTAAGGAAATGTCATGTCTTGGCAAAGTTTTTAATTGTACAATCAATGACGTATTCTAAATCTATAATAATAGGAAAAATTGTAATAAAATATGACCCAGAGAAAGCTGCATTAGAGCTCTCTCTCTGGAGATTGCTCCAACAGAATGACTCCTGTCTCATCTTTTCGCCAACACCACTCATCCTTCAGGACTCCCTGGACCCCGCTAGAGCAGGACCCCGGAATTTTGAGTAGAGTGTATTTGGGCCTTTCGCCTATTTTTGTTTGTTTGTTTTTTTAATGGAGTAATTGGTTTTCTTATTACTGAGTTCCTTGTTTACTTTGGCTATTAGCCTTTTATCAGATGTATTGTTTACAAATATTTTCTTATGTCCCATGTATTATCTCCTTGTATTTCTTGTTTTCCTTGGTTTAGACGAAGCTTTTCGGTTTTCACTAATTTGAATATTTTTCATTTTGTTGCTATGCTTTTCAGATCATATCTTATAAAAACAAACAAACAAACAAAAAAAAAACATGCTGAGACCAATGTTGTGTAGATTTCCCCTACGTTTCCTAGTAGTTTTATAGTTTCTGGTCTTGTGTTAAGTATTTAACCCATTTTGAGTTGATTATATAGGATGAAAGTCCAATTCCATTCTTTTCCATGTGGATATCCAGTTTTTCCATACTATTTATTGAAGTGACTATACTTTCCCTTTGTTTTTTCTTGGCATTTTTGTCAAAACTCAATTCAACATACATCTGTGGGTTCATATTTGGACTGTCTATTCTATCCCACATGCTTATGTGTCTTTTTTTAAAATATTAATTTTTAGTTATTGGCAGACACAACATCTTTGTTTGTATGTGGTGCTGAGGATCGGACCCAGGCCACACACATGCCAGGCGAGAGCGCTACCACTTGAGCCACATCCCCAGTCCCCTGGTGTGTCTCTTAATCAGTATTATATTTTTATTACTATAGCTTTAAAGTGTAGTTTGAATCAAATGGATTTATGTTTCCAGTTTCTTTTTGGAAATGACTGCCTTGGATATATGGGAATTTATTTTTTATAATTCTATGAGAATTTCAAGACTTTTTATTATATTTCCATGAAAAATTATATTAGAAATGTACTAAGGAATTGCAATTACTTTGCAGTTCTCTTTGGGTATTTTAACACTAATTTTTCCTATCCATGAACATATATCTTTCCACTTATTTGTCTTTCTCTGTTTCATTTATCAGTGCTTTTCAGTTTTCTTGGATTCCTTTTTTTTATAAAGTTCACAATTAGTACATAGAAAGATACTGATTTTTGTGTCCTGCAACTTTACCAAATTTGCTTATTAATTCTAGTAAGTTTTTTTTAGCAGACAGTGACAATTTAACTTCTTCCTTTCTTATTTGATAGCTTTTTATTTCTTTCTCCCATATAATTATTCTGACTAGGACTTTCAGCACTTTTGAAAAAAGTGAGGTGAAACTGAACACCCTATCTCGTTCCAGTACTTAAAGGCTTTCAACTTTTCATCATTGATTCTGATGTTCATTCAAGGATTTTCTCATAAAACCTTTCATTTTACTCATTTGTTGTTTTTAGATATCTATGACAGCAGAGTGTATTTTGACATATTATGGATACATGGTGTGCACACCATTACAATGTTCATCCCATTCTTACGGTTGAACATGATGTGGAGTTACATTGGTCATGTATTCATATGTGAGCCTAAGAAAGTTATGTAGGATTCATTCTACTGTCTTTCTGACTCCCAACCCCCTCCCTTTCCTTCTTTTCCCTTTTTCTAATCCAATAAATTCTATACTTCCGCTCCTTACCCTCAGTTTTTATAGGTTAATATCCACTTATCAGAGAGAACATTTAACCTTTCGTTTTTGGGATTGGCTTATTTCATTTAGGATAATATTCTCTAGTTCCATTCACTTATCAGCAAATGCCATATTTAATTCTTCTTTATAGCTGAGTAATATTCCATTGTGTATATATACCACATTTTATTTATCCATTCATCTGTTGTAGGGAACATATGTTGGTTCCATAGCTTGGCTATTGTGAATTGTGCTGCTATAAGTATGGATGTGGCTGCATCATTGTAGATTTGATTTTAAGTCTTTTAGATATAGACCAAGGAGTGGGATAACTGGGTCAAATAGTGGATCCATTCCAAGTTTTCTGAGGCATCTCCATACTGCTTTCTAGATTGGTTGCACCAGCTTGCAGTCCCACCATCAATGTATGATTGAACTGATTTCCCCAAATCCTCAGTAACATTGCTAGTTACATTATAGTACCTTCCTACTATGCTTGAATTGTCAAGCTTTTATCAGAAAAACGATGTTGGATTTTGTCAAGTAATTTTTCTGCACCTATTGAAATTATATGATTTTTATCATTCTTTTGTTAAAATAATGTGTTGCAATTACTGACTTGTATATGTTGAATCACTCTTGTGTCAGCATTAAATCCAACTTGATCAAGTTGGATAATACTCTTAATGTGTTATTGAATTCAATTTGCTAGTATTTTCTTGATGATTTTTGCAACTCTTGATCATCAGGGATATTGACACATAGTTTTCATTTCTTGTAATATCCTTCTCTGGTTTCAAAAAATTAGGATCATTAACTTTTCTTTGATTTTTGAAATAGTTTGAGAATTAGTATTTGAATATTTGATTGAATTTAACAGTAAAACCATCAGTTCCTGAGATATTTATGATGGAAGACTTCTTGTTATTGATCTTATCTCCTTATTTGTTATTGGTTTATTCCAACTTTCTAATTTTTCATGATTCATTCTTGATAGATTTTAAGGAATTTATTCCTTTCTTCTAGGTTATCCAATTATTAGCATGGATTATCCATAGTAACCTTATTGTCCTTTGTATTTCTGTGGTATCTTCTTTCATATCTGATTATGCTTATTTTAATTTTTACTTTTTTATTCTAATGGTTTGTTGATTTTTTTCTATCTTTTCAACAAAACAAAAATCTTACTTTTTTATATTGCATTTTTAGTCTAAGCTTCATTTGCTTCTGCACAAACTTTGGAATGTTGCATGTTCATCTTTTTCTTCCTTGATATATTTTGGGAAATTTTATTAGAATCATTGTCTGTCTAAACAACAGCATGTTGCTTAATTTCCATGTATTTGAAACTTTGTAAATTTCTCCTGTCATTATTAATTTCATACCACTTTATTCAGAAAAGTTTGCATGGTATTACTTCAAACTCCTTAAAATAGTTAGAAATAGTTTTATAGGCTAGCACATTATATTTCTGAAGAAATTCTTTCTGGGTACTTGCAAAGAAAGTGTATACTAACGCTTTGATATAGAATATTTTATAACTATTATCTCCTAGGTCCATTTGGTCTACAGTGTAGTTTAAGAAAACTGTTTTCTTATTGATTTTCTGCTTGGATAATCAGTCTACTGGTGAAAATAGAGTATAGAAGTCTTTTACTTTTATTGTATTCCTCTCTCTCTTCAGGACTTTTAATATTTGCTTTATTTAATTTACAGTTATTATATCCTAGGTGAAATTGGCTGCAACATTATATGATGAACTTATCATGAATTTTCATGGTTTTTGATTTAAAGTCTATTGTAACTGGTATAAATTTTGCTAATCCTGCTCTCTTTTTTGCCATTTTCTTGGGTACTCTTTTTCCATTCCTTCATGTTCAGTCTGTTTGTTTTAAAATTAATCTTCATAGTCAGCATTTAGTTGAAGATATTTTTGTTATCTGTCAGTCTTCTATGTCTTTCAATTGCATACTTTAGTCCATTTACATTAGGGGCAATTATTGATTGGTAAGGACTTACATTTGCATTCTGTTTGTGTTTTTTCTTGTTTTGCTTTTCTTTGTTTGGTTTTTGTTTTGCTTTTGGTAGTGTGTATTAAACTCAGGAACATTTGATCACTGAGCTCCATCCCCAGTCTTTTATATATATATATATTTAAATTTGAGACAGGGTCTTATTAAGTTGCTGAAGGTTTCACTGGTTTTCTGGTTGGTTTGTAGATCTTTTGTTACTTTATTTTTTCTTGATGTTTCCTTTGGTATTAAGCATTTTTCTTTAGCAGTAAACAGAACCATAGCTTATGGAAATGAATTTTCCCACTTATTACATTAGTTAATTTTAAGAAAGGCCTTAAGATTTAGAAAATTGGAAGAGGTATTTCTAAATGAAAAAATAAATGAATGAACAAAGGAGAAAATGCAGAAAATTATAGGAAATGTAATTTAATAACACATATTACAATCGATTTGGGAAGGGATTGTTGTTTCAGGGTTATAAATACAATAAACTGTAATAGTTGAAAGAGAAGTAATGAGAAGTAGAATTAGAGACATTTTAGTGTACTGGACTTGGTTTGTGCTTATATAAAATAACAGAAAGCATCAATAGTTATTTACACCAGCCTCCTAATTTTGTACATATAATAATCAAAGTTCAATATATATCATGATACTAAGGTTTTGAGGTCAGTAGATAAAATGTCTATATGCAGAAAGCATTTTAAATAATTTGCATAATTTCAATACAAATA
This sequence comes from Callospermophilus lateralis, assembly GCF_048772815.1. NCBI lineage: Eukaryota > Metazoa > Chordata > Mammalia > Rodentia > Sciuridae > Callospermophilus > Callospermophilus lateralis. Next base: position 131,506,892 of record NC_135310.1, on the reverse strand, counting down.
AACATGTTCAGAGGTTATTTTTCTGTGGAATAATTTTTTAAATGATTACTTGAATACTCACTACACATTGAATGTTATTTTGTATATATGTGTATTATATACATACTTTTGGTCAAGTAAAAATTTAAGCATTTATTCAAAATACACTTATTTTAATCACAATGTAAGTTATTTCCTTCTCACATTAGAGTAGGACATTAATTACCTATGTTTAAGTCTACTGTCTTTTCTTCAAACAAATCTGAAACATTTTTCAATCCCACCCTATATAATGCTTCTTCACTTCACCCTTTTCACCAGTGGCCTCTGTGTCTCCTCTAAGGCTTGAGAATTCTAAATATAACAGTTTGAAAATATATTGGATTTACATTAAGGCCTACAGACATTTATTCAACCAGAATTCTAATTTACATCTAGTATAATTATTCCTCTTATAAAAAATGCACTTCTTTTCTAGAAGTTATTATGCTATACATAGAGGAGGATATCTCTAGTTTGGAGCAAATCATGAATAAACCATCTCAATTTTTTAAAGGCTTTCCCAAGATTTTCATTATTACAGCTCAAATTAAAAGGCTTTAATGTTTTTATTTGTTCTTGGGAAATGACAAAGTTCTCTAATTAACCTTCTTTAAAAAGCCACTCTCAAGTTTGCTTATGCTTTGCATCAAAAGTAGAGTACAATTTTACTTTGATGTAATGATATGCCTTTCCTTTATTTCACTAAGTCTGGATTACATTTCCATTTCCAAAATGAATAATCTTTACAGATCAAGAAAGTAGCATATGCATCAAATGCATTAGGACTAATGGTAATATAAGAAAGCACTGCAAACAACTATAGCCAACCTTAATAGCTATGCGTTTAATATAGAATTGAAGTCTTTCCTTCCAAAACCCAATATATCTGTACAAGTTGAACATCCTTAATCCACAAAGTTCTGAAATCTGAAATTTTTAATATTAATGTGATGCCACAAGTGGAAAATTCTACACTCATCTGCTGTGATGGATTTTAGTCTAAATGGACAAAAAGAATTCTTAAGATTAACTTGAGCTATTTATATAGATTGTATATAAATACAAGTGAATTCTGCCATATTTACAATTGGGTCTCATCCTCAAAATATCTCATGTATATGCAATATTTTGAAAATAATAAGAAAATTTAAATATGAACTGCCTTCCTCCCAGTGCTGGTGGGGATGAGGGTGGAGAGATTTCCAGTGTTGCTGAGAACTGCATGAGACTTTGGATCAAGCTATCTGCCTGCAGAACTTACCTGGACTGTGATTTAAGCTAGCTGCCTACAGAACTTACCTGGACTGTGATTTACCTGGACTGTGAGTTAATCTATTGAGACACTGCTTTACCTGGACTGAGACAACAAACTGTAATCTACAACAAATTGTAACTCGGTATCTTTGCTAATGGTGTCATTGCTGGTATAATTTTTCCAAAGGCTTCTTACTTGGAGCCATCAATTGGCTTGGTATCATGGCATTTTTTATCCTCCCCTTCTGCTTGTAGCAGATTATTTATGGTGCTTGTGTAAAGACCACTATGGTCGTTATTTAAATTAAACAAAAGGGGGAAATGTTAGGATCTGTAAACAAGTCAAGATGGCGCCTGGCATTTTGCCAGAGGGAGTGGTTTGTGAAGTAACACCAGCGAGCCATTAAGTGTGGAGATTCCTTATTGGTTGACTGCTGTATCAAGTTTATGTTAATTAAGATAAGCTGTGTGTAATGTATATATACCCCTCCTGTCCTACAATAAAGGGCTCCTACTCCTGCTGTATCAATCTACACAAGTTGTTAGTCACCCCCCAGTTATTTTGCTGCAACCAGACTGCGGCAAGACCAGTGTCTGAGATTGGGGTCCTTGATGACTTCATGGCTGTGGCATGCTTGGTGCCTGGGAAAGTTTCTGTACAAAGGTGCAGCATGACTGGTTTCTATGGCAATGCTCTCCATGGGGATGTTCTTTTTAGAGTCCTGTCAGCCTTGACTTGGCTCTCAGGCACAAATAGCTCCTGTAAATGAAGAAATTCTATTTTTAATACAACCACATTATTTCACCAGTTCTACAGCTCCTGAACCTGCCTGCATAATAGTAACTTTAAATAATGGACTTTCTTGAGAGCTACCCAATGATCCTAGCATTGCACATTGCAACTGTAGAACTCTGCTGAGAATCTGTCTGGTCCGAGGCTTTTCTTGGTTAGTAGAGTTTTGATGGAGTCTTCTGTTTCCGTGCTTGTCCCAGATATTTTGATATGTTGTATTGGAATTCTCATTTACCTCTAAGATTTTCTTTATTTCCTCCCTTATGGCTTCTGTTATCCTTGAATTACTCAGTAGCATATTATTTAGTCTCCAAATGTTGGAGTTGCTTCTATTTTTTTTATTTTATTGTTGATCCTAATTTATTCCATTATGGTCTGATACAATGAAGGGAGGTATTTCTATTTTTTTTATATTTGCTAAGACTTTCTTTGTGGCATAACATATGGTTTATTTTTAAAAAGGATGGGCTCGATGTGTGGCTCAAGTGGTAGTGCACTCGCCTGGAATGCGTGAAGTGCTGGGTTTGATCCTCAGCACCACATAAAAATAAAGTAAAGGGGCTGGGGATGTGGCTCAAGTGGTAGCGTGCTCATCTGGTAGGCGTGCAGCCTGGGTTCAATCCTCAGCACCACATAAAAATAAAATAATATTGTATTCACCTAAAACTAAAAAATAAACATTTACAAAAAAAAGGAGACATGTGCTGTTGAGAAAAAAAAATGTATTCACTCGTTGATGGATGAAATATTCTATATATGTTTGTTAAATCTAAATTATTGATGTTATTACTGTGGCCTATAGTTTCTTTGTTTAGGTTTTGTTTGAAAGATCTACCTAGTGGTGAGAGAGGTGTGTTAAAGTCAACCAGTATTATTGTGCTGTGCTCTATTGAAATTCATAAGTGCTTGACATGCATATATGCTTCATTGTTTGGGGGCATAAATATTTATAATTATTATGTCTTATTGAAGTATGAGTCCCTTAAGCCATATGAAATGTCCTTCTTTATGCTTTCTGACTGACTTTGGTTTGAAGTCAACTTTATCTGAGATGAGGATGGAAACCCCTGCTTCTTCACATGGTTCATGTGAGTGGTATGTTTTTCTCCATCCTTTCACCTTCCATCTGTTGATGTCTTTTTCAATAAGATGAGTCTCTTTAAGGCAGCATATTGTTGGGTCTTTTTTAAAAAAAATCCAATCATCCAGTCTATGTTTCTTAATTGATGAGTTTAAGCCATTAAAATTCAGGGTTATTATTGAAATATGGTTTGTATTCTTGATAATTTTGGTCTGAAAGGCTTTTTACTTGACTTGGTTTCTCCTTTTATTGTTTTTTCCTTTAGTGTAGTTTCTCCTTTTCCTGATTTTCATTGTTGATTATAATTTCCTCCTCATGGAGTATTTCAAGGATATTGTGTAGTATAGGCTTTATTGTTGTATTTTCTTTTAATTTACTTAAAATAGTTACCAAACTCCAAAGATCTCAAGGCCTGGTCTAGCACCAGATGTCCTGTTATTTTCAAAGAGTAAATATGGTTGCATCGATTCTGGTTGTGTGGGTCAGTATACCATGTGATTTTCCTTTCAACAATTGTTCTCAGATCTTGATCATACCAGAATACACATTAGAAAAGTTCAAATGAGGGTTTTGGTACAAGTCTACATGTCTTTACTATGCAACATCATATTGAATTAAGACCATAGGAATTTAACACTAAATACTAAAAAAAATATGAATCTTATTTCATAAATTGTAATTAATTTTATGACAACATTTCAAGGTTAAAGTGTGAGTTTTATAAATAAGTTTTAGAACTTTCAGGATGTCATGGGTTTTTGGACATCATTTGCATCCGAAAATAGGAATCAATAAAAAGATTCTCATATTATTTGTTAATGTAATTCAGAAATTCAAATTATCTTATTAATATTCTGATTCTTACCCACTTTCAAAAGGCATTTCTGGCTCTTCCAACATAAATGTTTCCAGGTAGTTATTATTTACTCATTGATTCATTATTATTATTATACATTATTTATTATTATTTACTCATTGATTCAAAAGACTCAGCTTATATTGTTTAAAATGAACATTAAAAACATACTTTTTGCCTTAATTCTATTTATTTTAATATTAAATAATAAATTCTTTAGTTAAACATAACATTACATACTAACTCAGTAAACAAGATTTACAATGTTTTGAAGAGGTGATAAGATCTATATAAGTTGAGGTTGATAAACTCATGATTCTTTTAAGTATAGAATGTTTCACCCTAAACTTAAAGTGAAACCATATTGCTTCCAGAGACTTGGATCAAAATGTAAGAGTTGTGTAATATTTTATAGGTCATACTGACAGAAAGCCTATTGGTGCTATTTTTATGTGGTGTGAATTTATGATGGTGAGCTTTAACTAATGAACTTCTATTGTAATTAGACTTTAAAATGCTCCTTTTTCTACTCAATACAGTTATTAGCTCAATATTCAAACAGAAAATACTACTTTTTTTTGTATTTTCACAAATGTACTTTCCATACTGCACATAATCTAATATCATCCATACCTAAAGTGATTATAAAATGTCAGAAAAAAATATATTTGGCAAGAGTAACACATGAGATTACATTATTACTAAAAAATTAATTATTAGAAAAACCATACAACCCTGTTAGTGTTAATAATTTCATTTGGGTTTGTTCACTTGGAAATAAAAATGTTCCTCACTAGGTTGCCTAAGGCCCTTTTACTTCCTTATTCCTCAGGGTATAGATGAAGAGGTTGATTGTAGGAGTCACCACTCCCTAGAAGAGAGCCATGAACTTGGGCTGGTCCCTTGTGATGGAGAAGGAAGGCTGAAGGTGCATGCTATTGGCTGGACCATAAAATGGTGAAACTGCAATGAGAGAAACATGTACCAAAGGCTTTTTTTTCTTCCTTCATAAGATGTAATCTTAGAAACAGCATGTCCAATGCTAGTGTAAAAGGCAAGAATTAAACATAGAGGAACAGCTATTTAAAAAATATACACCACAGATAGTGCAAGCCTCTTTTTCATCACTGACAGTGTGTATCAGAACTGGAATCCAACACAACAAGTGATCCAGTTTATTGACACTACACAACAGCAATTGTAATGTAAGAGTAGCCTCTGAGAAAGCAAACATCACTCCAGTCATCCACTTAATGAATACTACTAAGATGCAAGTGCATTGATTTGTGAAGAGGGTATAGTGCAGGCCTGCAGATGGCCAATAGCAGTCAAAGTACATGATAGCCAAGAGCAGACATTTGGTGCCCCCCCCATTATATGGAAGATGTAAAGCTGAATTATACACCCAATATAGCTAATGCTCTTCTTAGAGCTTGCCAGATTAAATAACATCTGAGGCACAATCCTTGTGGTGTAATACATGTCTTAAAGGAGAGGTTGGTGAGGAAGAAATACATGGGGCTGTGGAGACTAGGGTCTAGTTTGGACACCAGAACAATGGCAATGTTTCCCATAAAGGTCAGTGGGTATGTTATGAGAAGAATAATGGATAGAGAAAGCTCTAGCCAAGGCAGGTCCACAAAGCCTGGTAGAAAAAACTCTTCAGTGTTGCTTTCATTAATTATTATCATGCTCTTCAATTTGTTTCACTTATAATAAGGAAGCAGCAAAAATTTAGAAAGAGTTATAAGGAATTAAAAAGCATAACCACATATTGAACATACAATTATAAAGGATGGTTTGCAATAATTCTTGGAGAAAAAAAGGCAAAGGTCTATCACTAGGTGACTAAATTTCCATTGAAGACACTATAAGAAATGGTAGTTACATTAAAAAAATAGCTAAACGTTATGGAACAATTTCCTCCTTTGAAAAAAAAGGCAGACAGTAATAATCACCTCATGCTGAAAATTCAATAACAAGTAGAAGTGACTATGCTGGGGAAACCTCCAGACAGTGGTTTTCAATTCTTTTTCCAGCATAAAAATCATCTGGGGAAGCTGTTACAATGAAGTTTACTAATTTTTATCTCCAGGTGTCTGATAGAGTAACTATAGCATAGAGTCCTGGAGTCACATGAATTCTGCTCACAGGCCATGTTGCAACATTTCAGAAATCTTAGGAAGAGTAGAATATCAAGGTAGTGACAGTAGAATAAGGAGAAGTGCTAAGAATTATCATAATAGGCTCATCATACTCTAACAAGTTGGTTGAATAATTTTACTATCTCCATAGGGAGTGAGAAGTCTTTGGATTTAATCCAATCTCTACTAGCTACTTGGAATTGAGCAAGAAATCAAGCACCTTTAACATCAATATTTAGGCATAAACTGAGTGTGTGAAGGTTCAACAACAGAAATTTGACCATGATCAAAAATTTGCATAGTAACAGAAATGTTGGTGAGGATATGGAGGAAAAGGTACAACCATACAATTACTGGTGGGATACTGTGGAAAGCAGTATGGAGATTCCTCAGAAAACTTGGAATGGAATTACCATTTGACCCAGTTATCTCACTCCTTGTTATGTACCAAAAGACTTAAAATAAGCATACAACAGTGACACAGTCACATCAATGTTTTTAGAGGCTCAATACACAATCATCAGTATAATGGATAAAGAATATGGTATTTATATACCATGGTATATTACTCAGCTCTAAAAATGAATGACTTTATGTTTTTCCAGTAAGTGGATGGGTCTGGAAACTATTATGATCAGTGAAATAAGCCAATCCCCCAAAAACCAAAGGTTGAATGTTTTTTTCTGATATATGTATACTAACACACAATGGTGTGTGGGTGGGGGGGAAGAAAAGAAATTGAGTGGATTAGACAAAGGGGAATCAAGAGAAGGGAGTGGTAATAGGAAATACAGTAGAATAAATCAGACATAACTTTCCTATATTCATATGTGAGTACACCACCAATGAAACTTAATATCAGGTACAATCACAAGAATGTGATTCTACTAAGAAAAAGTTATACTCCATGTATGTATAATATGTCAAAATACACTCTACTATTATGTATATCTAAAAAGAACAAATTAAAAAATAAATCTGCAAAAGAGAATTTATGTGTACTTTCTTCCTTGCATAACTATTACTTCAGACTTCCAATATTTGTTCTTTCATATTGTGTTTTAGACAATCTGCCCATCTTATAGAAGTTTTTCATTTATCAAGAAACTTTAACACTTAGTCTTAATAAAATAGTTTGGACAGGTCCCAGTGACCCACTAATGATAAGTAACTACAAATACATTTTCACATTAACTGCTGCAGGAGAAAAGTCAATATCCTGATTCAGATCCAGAGATGTTTTTAAATATACAAGTTATTTTATGTTTCCAGGACATATTTCTTTATATTTTTGGCTGAATAGTATATTGAAAACAACAAATTCAACAAGCTGAGTAAAACACTATGTTGAGAGAGATGAACTAGGTAATAAAGGTTTTGATTTCATATTGTTTATTTCATAAATCCACACTCTACCATAGTGTTCTGTAAGAAACGTATATAGAGAGGCAAAGTTGGAACAGTATCCCAGCAACAACATTAAGACTGTGATCTTAATGTCAATCAATTACTAATTTCAAGGTACAATTCTCAGGGTTACAAAGCACAGTTTTCAAAATGTAATCAATGCCTTTAATGAGGTTGTGAAATATCAAGACAATAAATTTGGAGTTTAAAGATTTAAAAATAAATAAATAAATGAACATCTGTCATGCAAGGTGTTTTCTGAATTAGTGTGGCCTTACCGTTTTTTTGCCTATATTACTCAAGATATTATAGGAGCACAGAAAATTTAGGAACATCTCTAGGCCCAAATTTAATTTCAAATAAAAATTCCATGGTGTGAAATGGATGTGAAATACGCACAGTCAGAATCATCATATTGATAAAACAAATTTTCTAAAAATTTCAGTTCACCCACATTATTAAATAATTGCAATATGAAATACATGTTTTCTATTAATGAAACATTGTTATAGTCACTCTGAATCATTTTCTGCCATGAACCATTCTTCAATTATTTCTTTTTCTTTTTCAGTGTCAAAAAATGATTTATTGAAATGTGCTCCATTCTTCAATTTTTTAAAGAGGAATTTTCAGTTTGGTCCTCTGGGAATTTTTTCATAATTTATTATGTCAGAATCTGATGACAATCATCCATCCAGTATGCTTTCTGCAACTTTATATAATTTGTATTATTTTGGATTTTGTTCATATTTTCTATTTATTAAGTATGGTTTTGACTGTGAATAGTGCACACTCTGTAGCCCCTTCTTTTTTTTCTGTATATTTGCCTAGGGGCAGAATAGCAGATATGCCTAATACATGCAAATATCACTCTGAAGTATAATTTAAGGTCATTAATTCTATCCATAGAACTCTCATCTTTTCCATATTAGTCTCACATTTCTTTACTTTTAACACTTGGATTCTATGACTTTTGGATCTTGTATTTACAGTGATTTTTTAATCCATATTTCACTATATGGGAATATATTTATGCACAAATATTTAAAGACATTTTAGTAAGTTGGTAGACTGTATTCCTGTTGATGATATCTTTGTACCTACCCTCTCATTTTCATTCTAGTATATCTTGTTTTTACTTCATTTTTATCCCATCCTATACATCATTTAATTTACACCTGCAAGTACTGTTTAGCTTTGTAGGGAGAAGATCACAAGAAGAAACTCTGATTGAAACATATGGAGAAGTCAATCCATGAAATTTTGAACATATATTAAAATTTATTGATATTGAAATATTAATGTTTTGATTGAAAGGTTCATATCTCAATCAATATCTATCAGAAATATCTTTGTTTTATGCTTTTACCATCAATTTAAATGAGAGTCTAGGAGAGACATTAATTGCAAGTCTAGTCTAGTTCAAAGAGCCAAGTATTTCCAAAAGTTAGAAAAGTCTTCCTGAAATAAAATACACTCTGCCTTTCATATGAGTGTTGGTTACTGTGATGTACACACATTCCAACCTCCTCTGAAAATAAGTGTCTTTTACTTACTATTTTTAAAATATTCTTCAATATAAAGGAAATGTGAGGAGGTATACTTGAGTTTTTAAATTTTGAGTGGACAGAGAAACTTTAGTTTACAGATGCATATTTAACTATTAGCTTCAGAGAAGTTAATTTGTCTTTTGATGCAGGTTCCAAAGAAAAAAGCCTAGGTTAAGAAGACAAAGTAAAAAATATTCAGAGTGCTTTCTGAGCATGATATTTACATGCTATTCATGAAAACTCTTGAGCATACTTTTTACATAGATCATTAATTTGTCCTTCTCCCAGGTGAGTGATCAGAGAAAATTTGGGGGGGACAGAGTTCTCTATGGAAATGCTTCTTTTGTACAGTTAATTACCTACTGACCTGAGGTTAGGTGTCAGGCTCTCTGTAGTCAAATTTGTTTACAGTGAACTAATTGAATTACCCAAAATCCTGAAAAATAATTTCAAATGGAATAAAAGTAAATATAAACAAATAATAAGAAAGAGGATATAATTAGATTAGAGTTAGTTTGAATAAATGATTCAGGGGAATATATTGACTCTTATTTCATTAATTCTTACAACAGCTCACCCAGATTTAATTATTTCTAGTAGCAATAGTAAAGGAGCACAAAATGAGTTTGAAAGACAAGATAAAGGAGTTTTTTCCAATGAGAAGTATTCAAGAAATATTTAAATAAAACCTCACAATATTTGTTTCTCTAACAAAAATATATAATTATGATTTTCTATCTCTGTACTGTCTGATCTTTTTCTCTTCATATATTAGTCACATGTATAGAGAAAATTAAGATTTAAAAAAATTACATGTATTATACATGTATTATACATCATTTAGAAAAAAAAACCAAAATCAAACACATTGAATAGGACAGACAAATGACAAACTTTCCCTCTTACTACTGTTTCCAATGGTATGTAATCTGTCTTCTCTTTCTAAAGGTAATCACTAATGTCATACTAGTGTATGTTTTATGCCATATATATATGATAGATATTTCTCAGTCCCTTTTTCTTTCCTACAAATTTTGTCATGTCTAACTGACTTTTATTCATGATTCATGAATATGGGCAGCTTCTTTTCTCGAAAACAGAAGGTGAGAGCCCACTGTGTAATGGCAGAACAGAATTTAGCAAGATGGGGACCAAAGAATTAACAATAGAATAAGCCGATTGGTAGATGTCATCTCTCTTTTTCAGGTTTATTTTCTTTTTTTGTTCTTTTTTTTCCTTTTCCTTCTCCTTCTTTTTCTTGTAAAAACAGAGGGTAGGCCATAATCTCCTATTTTTAGGAAAAATAGTTTTTTTTAATCTATCTGCTTTCTTAAAGGTTCTGTTTGACTATATGTTATTTAGCACTAATGGTTCCATTTTGGCTTGGTCTGATCTTCTGTGGCCACATGCAGGAACTCACTCCTAAATAATGGTTTTACATATATATGTTGTTTAATATTTTGTACTGTGTTGTTCCCCTAGAGATTACATCAAGGGGATTCTTTCATATCTGGCTTCTGATCAGGTTTAACGGATGGGAGTCATCAACACATGAGTAATTTTTAATATTCAAAAACAGCTAGCTGTGGGTATACTCTCTTAGTTCTTTCTCAGCTGAATATTTAAAACTGGCTTTGTTGCACAACAAAAGGACATAGATGCTGGAGGTGCCTGTGTATGTTCAGACATTCTCTCTTTCTGGTTTCCAATACTATTTCTTGTTTTTGCTAATTCAAGCTTTGGTTTGCAACCAGGCTCCCCACTCTTGTTATTATATGGGTAGTTATTATAAAATACACACTTAGTGTCCTCTTATAGGTATTTCTCAGACTTTCTCATACGTTTGTAAATACTTCCTTTGCGAAACTATCTTCAACATCCTAGTTGGAGTGTGCAATATCTTCTGTTGAAAAAATTGGTGACATTAAATCTCCCTTACATGCATATTGAGATCATTTCCTGCTTTTCTGTTACTCTTGTTTATTTTTTCTTGCATTTTATTTATTTTTTAAATTGATTTAATTTGTTGAAGAATATATACATTATGCTATGAAGCTAATATATGGTTACTTAATATAGTTTTGATTTTGTGGTGAAAACAGGCTATTTACACTGTTGTAGCATTTTAAAAGAATACAATATATTTTTTAACAATGTCACCAAGTTGTACAATAGATTGTGTGGATTGTTCTTTCAATAATAGATTTAGTAACCTTTTTCCAACATCTTCCCAGCCCATGTTCCTCAGACTCCCAGCCTCTGGGAACCACCACTTTACTTTCTACTTTTAAAATAAAATCAATATTTTAAATACTCATATAAGTAATATTATGCACTATTTATCTTTCTATGCCTAGCTTATTCAACTTAATATTATGACCTCCACTTCTGTTAACATTCATAAATGACAGAATTTCTTTTTTTAATAACTAAATAGTAGTCTCTGTATATATATATATATATATATATATATATATATATATATATATATATATATAACATTTTTAAAATCTATTCATCCAGAGATGAAAATAGGTTGATTCCATATTTTGCCTATGGTTCATAATGCCATAATGAAAATTATTATATTGATTTAATATCTGTTTGATATAAATACAGTGGCAGGATTGCTGAATCTTATGGTAGTTCTGCTTTTTTTTGGTAAGAAACTTTCATATTTATTTTTCTTACATGATATTTTATTTCTTTCTTTACAAGAATTTATCAATGAAACCAACATTGGATTAAAGAAAAAGCAAAATATAGTGAGTTTTATAAATCTTGGTTTCCAACAGGAACTATTTTACACAGATCTAGTTTACACAGATCTATCATCAAGATCTGTCAAGTGTTGAGAAATGTTCCCAATAGCTATGTTTTTTTACATTTCATTATTTAAACCAATACATAAAAATTGTACACATTTATGTGGTATAATGTGATATTTTGATATATGTTTAAATTTTACATATTCAAATAAGAGTAAATATGTCAATCTTCTTAAACCTTTATCATTTCCTGTGATAAAGGCTAGCTTTTATACCATATACAATATACAATATATTATCTATAGTCACCCTACTGTGCAAAAGTACACTAGAACTTATTACTCCTATGTAACTGCTACTCAGCACTGTTGACTTGTTTTTCCCTTCCCCTTATTCTCTATAGCCTCTGGTAATCAGTATTCTACTCCCAATGTATGTAAAAATCCACGTGAGTGAAATCATGAATTACTAATTGTTCTATGTCTAGGTTACCTATGTCTTCTAGTTCCATCCATATTGTTGTAAATGACAAAATTTTATCCATTTCCTGTGGCTGAATAGTATTCCATTCTATATGTACATACATTTCTTTATTGACTCATTAGTGGATGACACTTAGATTGATTCTATTTCTAGGCTCTTATGAATAGCACTGCATTAATCAGATGATAACCAAAAATGCACTACACCAACCCAGTCTGTTAGAAAAATTGTAGTTCTGCATTTCTTAGAAACAAAAATTTTCCTAAAGATAGAAATGAAATCAGGCCTCTCCAGATGGATATATTGGCCAAATTATAACTAAAATAATGCATTATTATTATTTAAAATGAGACAAAGTAACAGAATATAACCAGCATGTTTCTAAAAGCATTCATTGTCAGATTTCTATTACCAAAACATTAGCAAGAATGCATATTTCCAGTGAATTAAACTATTCCTATAGTATAGTGAGAAGATGCACACATAACAATGGCTCACATCTGAATGGAAATCCTTGAGCATTTGCTCCCATGTTTTCCTGTGTGCTTTCTTCTGACCCTCTGCTGTCAGTCTAATGAACTAGTCCTGAGGTACACTACCCAAAGTTAAAACAATTCATGTCCAAGATGCATCTTTTCTATCTAACAAAATGTTTGTACAGGTTGGATAATTCACTAGCCCTGCTTTTTATTATACAGTATCACCTCAGGACATCTAGAAAGGTTAGATGTTATGAAATTAAATATGAACTTTCTGCATATTAAACTCAAGTACTTTACCAAAAATGCACATAGAGATCTATGGTTATAATATAAAATTGTCTTTCAGATATGAAAATACTAACAAAGAGCACTTCTCCTCACCCTTTCTCTTTTTGCTCTTCATCATTTCAGTGACTAAGTTCAGTACTATGCCTATCTCTAAGAGGTAAATTAACAAAGATTATTCACAGAAGACATTTCTTCCAAAAACTAACAAAAGGATATTGATTTAGGGATTATCTTGCTACTTCTAATAAAGTTGGGGAATTAGGACTTATCCTTTTAACATCCATTAATAGTAACTAAAATGCACATATAAGAATAGCTAGACAAGCTGAACTAATCTGGGGCCCAGCAACCCACCACCCAGTGAGCCTTCAACATACTCAAAATGTCAAATTTAATAATTATATTTCACCTAAATGGCAACCAATTCCTTGTAATAATAAAAATACATAAACAGCATCACTTTAGCACTCTACTCTTACCATATATTTGCAATTTTCAATATCTAAAAAGAATAAATGTTTCCAACAAAGATTTAAATTTCCCACAATACATATTTAATAAGCTGTTTAAACTGCACACACCTAATAAATGGCTAGATTTGAAGAAAAAAATCATTTTTAAAGGCTACAATTTGAAAGTGTCTTCTAAACAGGAACATTCTGCTCTAGAATATTTTGCATCCTCATCTCTTATCAACCTATGGGTCAGATATATGCATCTTTAAGGCTTAGAGATGACTTTAACAGTTTCACTTCCTATATGGTTTTATGAAAAATCTTTCCTACAAATTTTAACACAGACTATACTCAATGTGCTAGCTTACTAACTCTACTCTTGCCATACACTGGCAAACTCTTTAACATCTAGATAGACCAGATGTAAGTTATGACTCATTTACCCTTTATTTTATTTTTTAAAATTTTTATTGTTGGTTGTTAGAAACATTACATAGTTCTTGATATATCATATTTCACACTTTGATTCAAGTGGGTTATGAACTCCCATTTTTACCCCGTGTGCAGATTGCTCAATCACATCAGTTACACATCCACTGATTTACATATTGCCATATTAGATTCTGTTGTATTCTGCTGGCTTTCCCATCCTCTGCTATCCTCCCTCCCCTCCCCTCCCCTCCCCTCTTCTCTCTATACCCCATCTACTGCAAGTCATTTCTCCCCCCCCTTTTTTTCTCCCTTACCCCTCACTTCCTCTTGTATGTAATTTTGTATAACCCTGAGGGTCTCCTTCCATCTCCATGCAATTTCCCATCTGTCTCTTTTTTCCTCCCACCTCTCATCCCTGTTTAATGTTAATCTTCTTCTCATGCTCTTCCTACCTACTCTGTTCTTAGTTATTCTCCTTATATCAAAGAAGACATTTGGCATTTGTTTTTTAGGGATTGGCTAGCTTCACTTAGCATAATCTGCTCTATTGCCATCCATATCCCTGCAAACTCTATGATTTTGTCATTTTTTTAATGCAGAGTAGTACTCCATTGTGTATAAATGCCACTTTTTTTTAATCCATTCGTCTATTGAAGGGCATCTAGATTGGTTCCACAGTCTTGCTATTGTGAATTGTGCTGCTATGAACATCGATGTAGCAGTGTCCCTGTAGTATGCTCTTTTTAGGTCTTTAGGGAATAGACCGAGAAGGGAAAGAGCTGGGTCAAATGGTGGATCCATTCCCAGCTTTCCAAGAAATCTCCATACTGCTTTCCAAATTGGCCGTACCAACTTGTAGTCCCACCAGCAATGTTCAAGTGTACCCTTTTCCCCACATCCTCGCCAGCACTTTTTGTTGTTTGACTTCCTAATGGCTGCCAATCTTACTGGAGTGAGATGGTATCTTAGGGTGGTTTTGATTTGCATTTCTCTGACTGCTAGAGATGGTGAGCATTTTTTCATGTACTTGTTGATTGATTGTATGTCCTCCTCTGAGAAATGTCTGTTCAGGTCCTTGGCCCATTTGTTGATTGGGTTATTTGTTATCTTATTGTTTAATTTTTTTGAGTTCTTTGTATACTCTGGATATTAGGGCTTTATCTGAAGTGTGAGGAGTAAAGATTTGATTCCAGGATGTCGGCTCCCTATTTACCTCTCTTATTGTTTCTTTTGCTGAGAAAAAAACTTTTTAGTTTGAGTAAGTCCCATTTGTTGATTCTAGTTATTAACTCTTGTGCTATGGGTGTCCTATTGAGGAATTTGGAGCCCGACCCCACAGGATGTAGATTGTAGCCAACTTTTTCTTCTATCAGACACAATGTCTCTGATTTGATATCAAGCTCCTTGATCCATTCTGTGTTAACTTTTGTGCATGGTGTGAGAAAGGGATTCAGTTTCATTTTGTTGAATATGGATTTCCAGTTTTCCCAGCACCATTTGTTGAAGATGCTATCCTTCCTCCATTGCATGCTTTTAGCCCCTTTATCAAATATAAGATAGTTGTAATTTTGTGGATTGGTTTCTGTGTCCTGTATTCTGTACCATTGGTCCACCCGCCTGTTTTGATGCCAGTACCATGCTGTTTTTTTTTTTTTACTATTGCTGTGTAGTATAGTTTGAAGTCTGGTATTGCTATACCACCTGATTCACACTTCCTGCTTAGAGTTGTTTTTGGTATTCTGGGTCTTTTATTTTTCCATATGAATTTCATGATTGCTTTCTCTATTTGTACAAGAAATGCCATTGGGATTTTGATTGGCATTGCATTAAACCTATAGAGAACTTTGGGTAATATCGCCATTTTGATGATGTTAGTTCTGCCTATCCATGAACAGGGTATATTTTTCCATCTTCTAAGATCTTCTTCTATTTCTCTCTTTAGGGTTCTGTAGTTTTCATTGTATAAGTCTTTCATCTCTTTTGTTAGGTTGATTCCCAAGTATTTAATTTTTTTTTTATAATATTGTGAATGGAGTGGTTGTCCTCATTTCCATTTCAGAGGATTTATCCCTGATATACAGTTATGCCTTTGATTTATGTGTGTTGGTTTTATATCCTGCCAATTTGCTGAATTCATTTATTAGCTCTAATAGTTTCTTTGTAGACCCTTTTGGGTCTGCTAGGTATAGAATCATGTCATTTGCAAATAGTGATTATTTAACTTCTTTGTTTCCTATATTTATTCCTTTAATTTCTTTCTTCTGTCTAATTGGTCTGGCCAGTGTTTTGAGAACTATGTTGAACAGAAGTGGTGAGAGAGGGCATCCCTGTCTTGTTCCAGATTTTAGAGGGAATGCCTTCAATTTTTCTCCGTTCAGAATGATGATAGCCTGAGGCTTAGCATAGATAGCTTTTACAATATTGAGGTATGGTCCTGTTATCCCTAGTTTTTCTAGAGTTTTGAATATAAAGGGATGCTGTACTTTTTCGAATGCTTTTTCTGCATATATCGAGATGATTATATGGTTCTTATCTTTAAATCTATTGATGTGGTGAATAACATTTATTGATTTCTGTATATTGAACCTGCCTTGCATCTCAGGGATGACTCCTACCTGATCATGGTGCACAATTTTTTTTATATGTTTTTGTATCCTATTTGCCAGAATTTTATTGAGGATTTTTGCATCTATGTTCATTAGAGATATTGGTCTGTAGTTTTCTTTCATAGAAGTGTCTTTGTCTGGTTTAGGAATCAGGGTGATGTTGGCCTCATAGAATGAATTTGGAAGTTCTCCCTCTTTTTCTATTTCCTGGAATTGCTTGAAAAGTATTGATATTAGTTCTTCTTTAAAGGTTTTCTAAAACTCTTCTGTATTCCCATCCAGTCCTGGGCTTTTCTTAGATGGTTGTCTTTTGATGGCTTCTTCTAGTTCCTCAATTGATATTGGTCTGTTTAGGTTGTCTATATCCTCCTGACTCAATCTGGGTAGATCATATGACTTAAGAAATTTATCGATGACTTCACTATCTTATATTTTATTGGAGTATAAGGATTCAAAATAATTTCTAATTATCTTCTGTATTTCTGAAGTGTCTGTTGTAATATTGCCTTTTTCATCCCATATGCTAGTAATTTGAGTTCTCTCTCTTCTTCTCTTCATTAGCATGGCTAAGGGTCTGTGGATCTTATTTATTTTTTCAAAGAACCAACTTTTAGTTTTGTCATTTTTTTCAATTGTTTCTTTTGTTTCAATTTCATTAATTTCAGCTCTGATTTTAATTATTTCTTGCCTTCTACTTCTTTCGCTGTTGTTTTGCTCTTCTTTTTCTAGGACTTTGAGATGAAGTGTGAGATCATTTATTTGTTGGTTTTTCCTTTTCTTAAGGAATGAACTCCAGGCAATGAATTTTCCTCTTAGAACTGCTTTCATTGTGTCCCATAAATTCCGATATGTTGTGTCTGTGTTGTCATATGTTTCTAAGATTTTTTAAAATTTCCTCCTTAATGTCTTCTATAGGCCATTGATCATTCAGTAACCTATTGTTCATTCTCCAAGTGATGCATGATTTTTCCTTCCTTTTTTTATCATTGATTTCCAGTTTCATTCCATTACAATCAGATAAGATGCATGGTATTATCTCTACTTCTTTATAATGTCTAAGAGTTGCCCTGTGACATAATATATGATCTATTTTTGAGAAGGCTCCATGTGCTGCTGAGAAAAAAGTGTAACTGCTTGATGTTGGGTGGTATATTCTATATATGTCAATTAAGTCTAGGTTATTAATTGTATTATTGTGTTCTATATTTTCTTTATTCAACTTTTGTTTGGAAGATCTATCCAGTGGGGAGAGAGGTGTGTTGAAGTCTCCCATAATTATTGTATGGTGGTCTATTAGACTCTTGAACTTGAGAAGAGTTTGTTTGATGAACATAGCTGCAACACTGTTTGGGGCATATATATATTTATGATTGTTATGTCTTGTTGGTGTATGGTTCCCCTGAGCAGTATGTAGTGTCCCTCTTTATCCCTTTTGATTAACTTTGGCTTGAAATCTATTTTATTTGATATGAGTCTGGACACTCCTGCTTGTTTCCGAAGTCCATATGAGTGATATGATTTTTCCCAACCTTTCACCTTCAGTCTATGTATGTCTTTTCCTATCAAATGCGTCTCCTGCAGGCAGCATGTTGTTAGGTCTTGTTTTGTGATCCATTCTACTAGCCTGTGTCTCTTAATTGGTGAGTTTAAGCCATTAACATTTAGGGTTATAATTGAGATATGGGTTGTTCTTCCAGTCATATTTGTTTATTTATGTTACTAAACGTGGTTTGTTTTCCTCTTTGATTACCCCCCCCTTTACTGTACTACCTCCCGCTGTTGGTTTTTATTGATATTTTCTATTTCCTCTTCCTGTAATATATTGCAGAGGATGTTTTGAAGAGATGGTTTTCTAGCTGCAAATTCTTTTAACTTTTGTTTATCATGGAAGGTTTTAATTTCATCTTCCATCCTGAAGCTTAATTTCACTGGATACACATTTCTTGGTTGGAACCCATTTTCTCTCAGCATTTGAAATATGTTGTTCCAGGATCTTCTAGCTTTCAGAGTCTGTGTTGAAAGATCAGCTGTTATCCTGATTGGTTTATTCCTAAATGTAATCTCTTTCCTTTCTCTTGAAGCTTTTAAAATTTTCTCCTTATTCTGTATTGGGCATCTTCATTATAATGTGTCCAGGTGTGGATCTCTTATGATTTTGCACATTTGGCATCCTGTAGGCTTCTAGGATTTGGGATTCTGTCTCATTCTTCAAGTCTGGAAAGTTTTCTCGTATTATTTCGTTGAACAGATTGCTCATTC
The DNA here is from genome assembly GCF_048772815.1 of Callospermophilus lateralis. Lineage (NCBI taxonomy): Eukaryota > Metazoa > Chordata > Mammalia > Rodentia > Sciuridae > Callospermophilus > Callospermophilus lateralis. The sequence continues at coordinate 131,488,013 of NC_135310.1, read as the reverse complement.
CTTTGATTTGGTCCTCTATACCTTCCTGTATCCCAATGACTCTTAAGTTTGGTCTCTTTATGTTATCACATAGTTCTTGGATGTTCTGCTCATGGTTTCTTAAGAGTCTTGCTGAGCTGTCTATGTTCTTTTCAAGTTGAAATACTTTGTCTTCATTGTATGATGTTCTATTTTCTAAGTGTTCTACTCTGCTGGTATTATTCTCATTTGAGTTTTTAAGTTAGTTTATTGCTTCCTGAATTTCCAGGATTTCTGTTGGTTTTTTATAACCTCTCTCTACCTGTATAGTTGATCTTTTCCTTCTTGGATTTGTTTTTGTAATTCATTGTCGAAGTGATCTTTCATTGTCTGATTTTGCTGTCTAATGTCTTCCTTGAGACTCCAGATCATCTGAAACATGTAAATTCTGAATTCCTTATCTGACATTCCATCTGCTACAGCTATTACCTCTTCTAAAGTTGAGTTGACCTGCATTGCTTGTGGTCCTTTTTTTTTTTTTTGTCTTTTCATACTGCTCGCGTTTCTTTCTGCTTGGTGAAACTGCTGTGTTATTGAATTTTCCCCCTATATATTTATATTGTTCTTGTGTAGTTGAAAAGTCTCCCTTGCAGGGGCGGGTGGCGGCTTGCTCCTCCTCCAATTGGGGTGATCTGTCTATCACGCTGGCGGGACACTGGGCCACTTCTCCAGGTTGCGTGGTCTGCCTACCTTGCGGGCAACGGCTGGTCACCTCCTCAAATAGGGGTTGCTGGGAGCCATCAGCCAAGTAGGTATGACAATTTCCTTCCCAGCTACTCCCATGCTGTCTAGTGGAAGGACTTCTGAAAGATGACCTTGCTCAAGGACCAGGGCGGATCCCTGTTCCCCTTTAGAATAGGCCGGTTTAGCATAATAGGAGAGCAGGGTGTTCCCCCTTTAGAATAGGGCAGTTTAGCATAATAGGAGATTAGGGTGTTCCCCCTTTAGAATAGGGCGTATCCTGCTGCTGAGTTCCTCTTGAGTTCTTAGGGTCAGACAGGATATTTTGGGAGACAGAAGCCCATGTGGAGTGGATTTGGGCAGAGAGTGGATTTTGGGCAGAGTAGTGGATTAGGGTAGAGTGTGGATTTGGGCAGAGAACGTGGATTCCCCCAGAACGTGTTTGTACACAGCCGGTGTGAGTTCGGGAATAAAGAATTGCTGTTTGAATCTACAAAGCTGTGAGTGGCTCATGATTTGTGCCCAGCCAGACTGCGGCATTTGGTGGCTCGTACGCGGAACGCCTGAAGCTTGGGGGTAAGTGAAATTGCTCGCCCCTGAGGGAAGGCGAGAGAATGGGTGACCATTTCAAAAACAATGTGTTCTTCTTTTGATTTATTTTGTTTTTCTTTCAAGCTGCCTATCCCTAGAAATTTCTCAGGCAAACTGGAAAAAATGGTTGACTAAAGGCTTGAAGTTTGTCTGCCCTGAGGAAGAGAAAATTGATACAACGATTTTTTATTCCGTTTTTGCTTCATTCAGTTTCGGTTTTGTTTTGTGTTATCTTATTGGGTTGCGTTATCTTTATAGTAGATTAAAACAAACTGAAAAGATGTTAAGTAAATTGTTAGAGGTTCAGAACATGGAGAAAGACATTTTAGATCAAGCAAAAGAGAAGGTCTCTCGAGCTAGTCAGACAGAGGAAGAAAATTTAAAGGAAAACGGGTTGTTAGGAAAAAAGCCACAACAGGAGGCTGTTACTAACTCCGTTTTATCACAAGAGGGTTTAATTCAACCAACAGCCCCACCGATAGAGACAGCTGAGTGGCCCTCAAACCCCGTAGTTGATAATTGGGATCCTGAGACAGGACCTCGAAGATTAGCATGCCCTGTACTTGAGCAGGCAGGAGGGCAGCGAATTCACCGTGCTTTAGATTTTAAAACAGTGAAGCAGTTAAAGGAGGCTGTAACAACCTATGGTCCCCAAGCTCCCTTCACGGTAAGCATGGTTGAGTCCATTACTAACTTGGACATGACGCCAGCAGATTGGGCTAGCATGTGTAAATCTGTGCTAAATGGAGGACAATATTTGTTATGGAAGGTTGCCAATGAGGAATTTTGCGCAGAGACAGCTAGGCGAAATGCAGCAGCCGGTTACCCTCAAAGAAATCTAGAGATGTTGCTAGGGAAAGGACCTTATGAGGGTCAGCGGCAACAAATTGAATATGATCCTGCTATATATGCACAAATTGCTGCAGACGTAGTTAGGGCATGGAAGACTTTACAAGGACATGGAGATTTACAAGGTCAGCTATCTAAGTTAATACAGAGAGCTAATGAACCTTATGCTGACTTTGTAGATAGGCTAATTCAAACGGCTGCCAAAATATTTGGGGATACGGAACAAGCAATGCCATTGATAAAACAACTGGCTTATGACCAAGCAAATCGTTGCTGCAGAGAGGTTATTAGACCATGGAGACATGAAGATTTCAACACATATATTAAATTATGTAGAGATATTAATGAACAAGGGCAAGTCTTGGCAGCTGCAGTACAACAGGCTTTAGATGCCAGGCCAAAAACATGCTATGATTGTGAACAAACAGGACATTTTAAAAGGAGTTGCCCCATAGGAGGAGGATTTAACAAAACTAGGTATCAAAGAAATAGAATACCGGGTATTTGCCCACGATGCCATAGAGGGAGACATTGGGCTAATGAATGCCGTTCTCAAACCACCATAGAGGGTACTCCCTTATCAAAAAACGAACAAGGACCAGGTATTTACCCACGATATTGTGGAGAAAGGCATCAGGCTCCATTGCCAAAGAACGGACAGCCAGGCCCAATGCTCCAGGGCCCACAACCACAAATATACGGGGCAGTGGAGGAACCCAGCAACACCATCAGAGTAGTGCCCAGGACACATTGTCCATTAAATCCCTCATCAGACAAACCCGAGGGAGCGCAGGGTTGGACATCTGCGCCTCTGCCAGAGCAGTACTAACTCCAGAGATGGGAGTTCAAATCATTCCCACAGGAATAAAAGGATCTCTTCCCCAAGGGACAGTAGGGTTATTATTGGAACGTAGTTCATCTACATTAAAAGGACTTATGATAAGTCCTGGGGTAATTGATCCCAATTATGTAGGTGAAATAAAAATTATAGCTAGTTATCCAAGAGGTATATCAGTAATTTCACCTGGAGATAGAATAGCACAGTTGTTAATAATACCCAGCCTACATAATAAATTTTCTAGTCATAGTGTAAAAAGAGGTTCCAGGGGATTAGGCTCCACAGGTGTAGATTGGGCTATGTTGTCTTTAAATTTAGATTCTCGCCCAATGTTAAAACTAAATATTCAAGGACACGACTTTAATGGGCTACTGGACACAGGTGCAGACCTTAGCATCATATCTAGTAAGGAATGGCCAAAACATTGGCCATTACAACAAGCCACTCAAACGCTTTGAGGCCTAGGAGTGGCTACTAATCCCCATAGAAGTGCAATGATATTAGATTGGAAGGATCCTGAAGGATGTGAGGGAACTATACAGCCATATGTATTGGATCATCTTCCTATAAATTTATGGGGACGAGATGTCCTAGATCAATTAGGTTTGACGTTAACAAATAACATCAATCCTAATGCGCCCACTACTAGGGCTAGACAAGGTTTTAGGAAAGAAAAAAGATTAGGAAAACAAGGACAAGGTATAGCAGCACCAATTCAAATAGATCAAGGAACAGACAGACATGGGTTGGATTTTCAGAAAGGGCCACTGAGACAATAAAAATTACTTGGAAATCAGAAAGACCAGTGTGGGTTCCTCAGTGGCCCCTGACTAAAGAAAAGATACAAGTAGCCCATGATCTGGTCAAACAACAATTAGCGGAAGGACATATACAACCTTCCGTATCTCCCCATAATACTCCCATTTTTGTCATTAAAAAGAAATCTGGTAAATGGAGATTATTGCAAGATTTAAGAGCCATTAATAATGAGATGGTTATTATGGGACCTGCTCAATCAGGGATTCCTCAATTGAGGAATGTTTTAGCCATAGATATTAAAGATTGTTTTTTTTTCAATTCCAATTCATCCCAAGGATAGTCCACGTTTTTGCATTTACTATCCCTGCATTAAATCATGAAGGTCCTGATCAGAGATATGAATGGAAAGTACTCCCTCAAGGGATGGCTAACAGTCCAACTATGTGTCAAATATATGTTAATAAAGCAATCCAGCCACTTAGAAATCAAAATCCTGAACTACAAATATTTCACTATATGGATGATGTATTATTGGCACATAAAGATAAAAACATATTGCTGGAATGTTATGCCACACTTACAAACTTATTAAAAAATTATAATCTAGAGATAGCAATAGATAAAGTACAATTAAATTTTCCAATTAATTATTTAGGAGTTCTATTATCCTCAACCATGGTCCGTCCACCAAAAATTCAAATACGAGTAGATCAACTCAAGTCACTTAACGACTTTCAAAAGTTATTGGGAGGCATAAATTGGATAAGTCCTTATCTAGGCATACCAACAGGAGAGTTGGGACCTTTATTTGATATTCTAAAAGGTCCATCAGATCCAAACTCACCTCGCATGTTAACTCCTAAAGCAAGAAAGGCATTGAAAATTATTGAAACATATATGGAAAATATACATTTGGATAGAATTGATATAAGTTTGCCTTTATTATTTATTGTACTACCAACAAAAAATATTCCTACAGGAGTATTTTGGCAAGAAGGTCCATTATTGTGGATACATTTATCTTATTCTCCTAACACTATTCTTACTAGGTATTCTGAGGCTGTAGGACAATTAATACTCAAAGGAATAAAAGCAGCGAAGGAAGTGTTTGGAATTTCTCCCAATAAAATTATTACTCCATATACTATGGATCAAATTGATGAGTTAGCTAATGAGTTAAATACTTGGGCAATAATCATGTGTAAATCTAATGTTTCATTTGATAATCACTTACCATCTAATCCTTTGTTGTCTTTTTGGTCTAAGCATCCTGTAGTTTTTCCAAAAAATGACAAGAAAAACCCCTATCATGAATGCTCCAAATATATTCACTGATGGGTCAAATAATGGTACAGCAGCAGTAGTTACCCCTGATCAAACTTTTACATTTTTAGTACCCAAACAATCAGCTCAAAAGGTAGAGCTTAATGCAGTATTACAAGCCTTTTTAATGTTTAAAGATTCTGTATTTAATTTATTTTCTGATAGTCAGTATGTAGTTAATGCTATAGTATCTCTTGAAGATGCTGGTAGAATTTCCCCTTCCTCTACTGTTTTCTCTTTGTTTTCCACTATACAAAGTCTAATCTGGGACAGAAAAGATCCATTCTTTATAGGACATATTAGAGCACATACAGGATTGCCTGGAGCCCTTAGTTTGGGCAATGATTTAGCAGATAAAACTACACATGACATACATATTTTCTCTACACTAGAAGAAGCTACGAATTTTCATAAAAAATTCCATGTTAATGCTAATACTTTACAAAAGCGTTTTAAAATAACTAAGGAAAAAGCCAGACATATAATAAAACAATGTCAAAATTGTGTGACCTTTTTACCACAAGTTAATCTTCGAGTCAATCCTAGAGGACTGATACCTAACCATATTTGGCAGATGGATGTCACACACTTGCCAGAATTTGGAAAATTAAAATATTTACATGTTACAGTTGATACTTCTTCTGGATTTTTGATGGGCTCCCTTCATGCCGGAGAAAAAACTAAAGATGTTATAGCTCATTGCTTACAAAATTTTGCCACCGTGGGCGTTCCTAAACAGTTAAAAACTGATAACGGTCCTGGCTATACCTCTAGCTCTTTTAAACAATTTTGCTCATCATTTGGTATTACTCATATAACAGGAATTCCATACAATCCACAGGGACAAGGCATAGTTGAAAGAGCTCATCAAACTATTAAAACGTACTTATTAAAGCAAAAAGAGGGAATTGGAAAGGGGTATATATCCCCCAAAGATAAACTTAAAATAACGCTTTTTACTCTAAACTTTTTAAATTTGGATTCATCAGGACTTAGTGCTGCGGAAAGGCATATGTATCCAAAAAATGTGCATAAGCCTAAAGTTCTTTGGAAAGATATTCTAACAGGACAATGGAAAGGTCCTGACCCAGTAATTGTCTGGAGTCGGGGCTCTGTTTGCGTGTTTCCACAGGGAGAACAGCAGCCGATTTGGATTCCAGAAAGACTAACCAAAACGATTTCTACAGATCGAAAAGAAGATGATTTGACTCAAATCCGTAACAGCTGATATCCAGAACTCCAGCTTGGCCATTCTTACATCTGCGACAGTGATTAACCAGGATGCTTTTTTCAATATCTATTTTATTATTGCATTTTTCCACATCATAAGGTTCTATTTTTATTTTTTGAGCTCATACAAACCTTGATCAGTTTTATTTTTGATCAGTTTTATTTTTTGACTATAGAGTTTTTAAACATTGCAATGGAGATTTCACCTAGGTAAAGCTACAAGGCCTTTATTATTATCTTATGTGTTGTACGTTTGTTTGCACATTTGTGTTTTGTGTGGTATGTCTGTGTGTGCGTATTTCATATATGAGGAGCGCTCATGAGAAAATGGATCCAAGTTATTATTTTTTTTATTCACGTGATTTAAATGGCTTAATTTAAATTTGGTAAACAGTTGTTAAGGATTGTTTTTAAAGGTGGTTAACAGATCTGCTTGTTTACTAATTTAAATCAGGTAAACAGCTGTTAAGGATTGTTTTTTTAAGGAGGTTAACAGATCTGTTTGTTTATTTTCACCTTTCCTTTTCATTATATTTAATAATTCTTTTCAGGATAATGTCTTTTTTAGCATCATTGCCAGAATTCCTATCTTCATCCCAATGAATATAACTCAACAAGTATGCTCAATCAAGGAGTCAACTTACTTTGGGAGGAATCGGACTTTGGGAGGAGATGGACATATTGATAGATTCCTCCACTTTGAACCACTTGCAGAACTTGCCTGGACTATGTAACTATGTTTAGTGCAGCAAATTGTGGTAATGCTGGCATATCTTTGCCGATGGTGTCACCAGTGATGCAATTTTTCCAAAGGAACTGTCAATTGGCTTGGTGTCGTGGCATTTCTGTATCCTCCTCCCTTCTGCTAGTGATGGTCTAAATTTGGGGGCCAATGGCTATATGCTGGACCGGTAGTCAGTGACGGGTATGATCCAATTGCAGTGGTATCAACCTAAGACAGGAGGCTGACGCCTAAAGGTCAGTTGCCTAAAGGTCAGTTTTCCGATGACGGGTAAGAACCATATGTTGAATTGGACAACCTACCAGGCACGGTCCTTAAGCCACATTAACCTCACTCCCCCACTGGCACCAAGGCCAAATTTGGGGGCCAACAGAGGTGAGGCAAAGAACCTCACCCCCCCACTGGTGCATAGACCTATCCACAAGTATGGCTGTATGCTGGACCGGTAGTCAGTGACGGGTATGATCCAGTTGCAGTGGTATCAACCTAAGACAGGAGGCTGACGCCTAAAGGTCAGTTTTCCAATGACGGGTAAGAACCATATGTTGAACTGGACAACCTACCAGGCACGGTCCTTAAGCCACATTACTTGTTGTTTAATTAATCAGAAGGGGGGAGATGCTGGGAGCCATCAGCCAAGTAGGTATGACAATTTCCTTCCCAGCTACTCCCATGCTGTCTAGTGGAAGGACTTCTGAAAGGTGACCTTGCTCAAGGACCAGGGCGGATCCCTGTTCCCCTTTAGAATAGGGAGGTTTAGCATAATAGGAGAGTAGGGTGTTCCCCCTTTAGAATAGGGCAGTTTAGCATAATAGGAGATTAGGGTGTTCCCCCTTTAGAATAAGGCGTATCCTGCTGCTGAGTTCCTCTTGAGTTCTTAGGGTCAGACAGTATATTTTGGGAGACAGAAGCCCATGTGGAGTGGATTTGGGCAGAGAGTGGATTTTGGGCAGAGTAGTGGATTAGGGCAGAGTGTGGATTTGGGCAGAGAACGTGGATTTCCCCAGAACATGTTTGTAGACGGCCGGTGTGAGTTCGGGAATAAAGAATTGCTGTTTGAATCTACAAAGCTGTGAGTGGCTCCTGATTTGTGCCCAGCCAGACTGCGGCAAGGGGTGATCTGTCTACCATGCTGGTGGGCCACTGGGCCTGTTCTCCAGGTTGCAGGTCTGCCTACCATACAGGTATGGGCGGTGGCTGTGCCCCTCTTCCCATTGGGGTGATCTTTCAACTAGGCCGGTTGGCTGCTGGGCCCCTTCTCCGGGACACGTGGTCTGCCTACCTTGGGGGTGGCAGCTGGACCCTTCCTTCAATTGGGGTGACGTGTCTACCACGCTGGCGGGCCGCTGGGTCTGTTATGCTGGTCAGTCGCAGGTCTGCCTACCTTGCAGGTGCAGGCGGCAGCTCTGCTCTGCCCCTCCTTCAATTGGGGTGATGTGTCTACCATGCCAGCGGACCGCTGGGCCTATTCACTCATTTACCCTTTATATACACTTTTTACACAGCATAGTAAGAAATATTCACAGACATAAGGAATAATGATCAATCTTGCTTCACAGAAAAGACATTAGTATAAAGCCCTTTGGATTTTCTTTCCCTTCTTCCTTCCTGAACCATCACAAATATAATGTGTATTGCTTAGGGAAGTGTTTTCATCATTCTATTTCCCAAAGACAGTATTTTTTTTTTTGAATTTTGGAAAAATATATCTACAAAATGTTTTATCTACCAACTAAACTTTTAACATAATTTGTACATGTCTAAACATCTAAAAAGACTAGATGTTTCAAATAAGGATTTAAGTTTTTGAAATAGGTTCATAAGTAATGATGAATAAGCTGCACTTGGAAACAGTGTTTATATCTAAATATTATAAAATTAGACTCCTATGTCCAGGATATACACAATGTGTACAGTACAGCAAAATTAAATGAAATGCATGTTACAGGGCAAAGTGTAAGCTGAAGTTTTCTACCACACTCTAAAAAACACCTTTTGCAATTAATTCTTTCCCACCTCCCTCAATCCAATAAGTACAGACAGTATAGTATTCCAAGGTGGTTTAAAAAGTCCAGATAAAGTATTTGCCAACAAATTTTAAAAACTATTCACAGTAAGTTCTATCCTACTATTTACACTTAAATATACCAACCACTTCTAAGTATATAGACTAGATATTTTATATAAGAACTTGTTTACTGTGCACAAACCACTGGTAAATAAATTGCACACATAGTAATGGTTATAATCTGAGACAAATTTTACTAGAAATTTTAACACAAAGCATATAAACTCATACTTTTATCATATGTTGGCAACCTCTTTGACATCTAAGATGACCATTTTATCTTAAACCTTACCCTTCTGACTTTCTTCTTCTCTTTTGGTCCAGTGAACAAGTACAGGCATATGTAATGCTTAGAGATGGTTGAACAAATTCATATCCAGAAGTTATTATCAGAATTTTAAGACAAAATGTACAAAGTGTGCTAATTACTTGGTCATATGCTGGCAATGTCTTTAATATCTAGAGACTAGATGTTGCAAAATTTGGACTCATTTGTCCTTTGTGTACATTATATATGCAGCAAAACAAAATGCACAAAACATACAGAAAACTGATGTCTGAAAATGTGCTTTACCTTTTGCAATTGCTTCCCTCCTATCTCCTCCACATCACTGCCCAAGGAAAGCTAGTCCTATATTTCTCACAAAGGTCGTTTAACAGTTACATTTCTAAAAGACAATATTTCATATGAATTTTAGCAAAAAGATATTTACAAAATGATATTCTACTACCTCTCCATTTCACATATATCTGGCACCCTTAAACATTTAGACAGACCAGAAATTTCAAGTAAGAACTCAATGTATTCACTATGTACATGATAGTCTTGAATAAGATGCACACATGTAACAATGGTTCTAGTTTGAAAATGTCTTCAAAAATATGATCATTCTGGTCCTTAACTTACCCAGTGGGTTATAATGCTCAAATTTTTAGAAGACAATCTTTCTTGGGAATTTTAATACAAAACAGACAAAATTTGTTTACTAATTCTACTTTTGTCATACACTGGCAAAATTTTTCACATCTAGAGCTACTAAATGTAGATTAGCACTTGCTTGTCCTTTATACACCCTATGTACACAGAAAATTAAGCAAAACCCATAGACCTAAGGAACAATGGTTACTCTTGCCTCATTTTAAGCACACTGCCATAGAGCTACAGGGAACGAGCACACAATGAGTACTACTCAACAGGGATTATGGTTATTGTCACAACCTACCCCAAACATTTCATATTAATTTTAACAAAAAGAAATTAATGAAATGTATTATATTTTACTACTTATACTTTAAACATATTATCAGGCACTTTCGAACATCTAGAAAGACTAGACATTTCAAAAAATTACTTAGCATTTTTGACTACATATACTGTAATAAATATAAATAAAACATACACACAAAACAATGTGTTTAGAACACACACACAAAAATGATGTCTTTTACCTATAACCAGTCTGGCACAGGATCTCCTCATGGTCAAAATCCTCTCCATGTCCTCTAACTCACTGAACAAATGTAGACAAGTGTCACTCCTAGAGGTGGTCTAACAACTCCATTTCAAAGTCATTTCCAGAAGACATTTATTTTCTGATTTTTTAAAAGCTGGTTAAAAGCTTGATTAGAAATTTTATGCACCTGAGTCTGAAAGAACTTTATGATAGGGGGGAGGAACAGGCACCGGGAGTTTTTATAGCCCAAATCTAATGGGATCTCTGGGTCTGCAAGCTGCCTTCTTGGCCCAAGGCGGGTTAAGTGTTCAATCCTGAGTGTGTGGGAGGGGTTGAGTGTTCAGCCTTGAGTCGGGGCTTGGGCATTTTGGCTTGAAGCAAACAAGTGATATAGAACCAGACAGAAGGTTTGAGAAGCCAGGTCATTCTGCAGCTAACTTTGTTTGGCATGCCCTTCAGACCAGCCTGTCCTGCATCTAACACCCTCAATTCCACTCTTCATTCCCAGTACAATCTAGCTCCCTCCTCTCTCTATTAAGGCTGTTCTTCAAACTTTCTCCTAACTGAGTGTACCAGCTTGCTTCTCTCTTTGCCTTTCTTGAATGAGGCCAAGGGAGTATGGTCGCCCATTGTTACCATATTTCCCTTTGAGAGCAGTCAGTTCTCTTCAGGTTTTATGTAAAACACCTCAACTTTTAATATTGATACTTGAAATCCTTACAAAACTGGGAGGGTACACAATACACACATGTTCCTCCTTAGGCCCAGAAGGCAACTGGTAAAGTACTTTCTTATGATCACACTAATTCAGGGGTCACCATGCTCTGGACACCTAAGTGGTTTGTCAGACGGACAACACACAATGATCCCACTACAGGTCAGATTCAAGCAAGTAGGGGGCGTTGGCTGGAGGAGTTCCTTAGGGTCATTTGCCTTGAATCTTCAGACATAGGGCAAAGAGAGGACCCCAGAGGGCCAGAAATGAGGGGGAGCATTGACAAGAGTACTTAATGACAGGTGACGATCACTGGCTCTTCTGATGAAGGTGTAGGAGTAGGTGTAGCTTAAGCTTGGAAATGTGAATTCATGGGGTAGATAGCTTGAGTTTGGCCACCAAGGGAGTGCACATAATCACCTGAGCAGGACCCTCCCATTTTGGTTTTAAAGGGGGCTTTTCCCTCTGTGGGCAAGTGTAAACAATTTGGACAGGTGTTAAGGAGGTAGGATTTTGAGAGAGCCTGGGGTCAGGAAGGAGCCAGTCTTGATAGCACCAGAGTTCAGAGCATAGATGGAAGAGGAGGGTCAGGGAATCTGTAGGCAATCAGGGAGGAATGAGGGTATGACTTTGAAAGGTGAGAGATTAGAAGGCTTCTTTGGCAAGGTTCTAATGCGCAGTAAAGCCAAAGGGAGCACCTTTACCCAGTCCAGGCTTAATTCCATGGTGAGCTTGGTGAGGGTCTCTTTAAGGGACTGATTAGTTCTTTCAACCTTTCTGGAAGCCTGGGGGTGGTAAGGGCAATGGAAATGCCAAAGGAGTGATAGCATGTGAGCCAGTCCCTGAGTTACCTGCAAGGTGAATTTTGGGCCATTGCCTGATTGGATAGAAGTGGGCATCCGGAAATGGGGGATTTATGTGAGTAAGCAATAGATCAACTACTGTAGAGGCCTGTTCATTAGAAGTGGGAAAGGCTTCAACTCATCCTGAAAAAAGTATCTACCAATACAAGAAGTTATTTTATGTTTTTTACTTGGGGCATGTTGGTGAAATCAATCTACCAGGCTGCAGCTGGGGTATGACTGCGGGCCTGATGAGAAGGGAAAGGTTTAGGTTTTAATGGAGTATGGGTATTGGTTCTCTGGCAGATCTGACAAGTGGAAGTGATCTGTTGTAGTAGGGTCTTCTCACATGGGGAAAGGGTGAAAAAGGAGTGAAAGAAAGTAGTGAGACTCTGTGGACTAGAATGGAATAGAGAGTGAAGAAACTGGAAGAGTTGCTGGAGATCTTTGGGCCAATCCCTGATGGTAACAAAGAGTAGCAGAGAGGAGGTAAAGCTCTGTAGGGTGGCTGATAGAGCCTCTTGATAGGCATTGTAATTCCCCATAGTAGTAAGGGAGGAGTCAGTTTGGAAGGTCTTGCAATGGATTATTCCAGGTTGGAATGGCAGCCTGGAGGCTCGTAGGAGGCCAGAAATAAGTGTGGAATTAATGACTGTCATCTCTCTGGTGATCAATAGCCCCTTTTCTTTCCAAATAGCTGCGTGGGAGGGCAATCAGGATATGGAAGACATATTATATAGGGAGAGGGTTTCTCCCTCCACTAGCTAACATGCCCTTATTGCAGCTATGAGTTCAGCTTGTTGGTTGGTGGTATTGGGTGGGAGAGGTTTTGCCTCTATAATGGATTAGAGGGTAATGATAGCATACCCCACTACTTTAACTCCTTCATGTATAAAGGAGCTACCATCTGAGAATCAGACGAGGTCTGAAGAGGGCAGGGGTCCCTCAGAAATAGTGGTAGAGCAGGGTAAAATCATCTCTAATACCTCCAGGCATTTATGGACAGGATCTTGTGAGGGAGAAGATGGGAGGAGGGAACCAGGGTTTCAAGGAATGAGACAAGGAGGGATAGAACCCTGGAAGGATGAAGTGACTGTAGCCCCTTGTAAGTGAGGAAATCCTTTAGATGGTGAGATGGTTAGTGGGGAGCCAAAGGTAAGCTTGTGTGCTTCTTTCTGGAGGTCATGGGCTGCTGCTAGGGCTCTGAGGCATGGGGGCCAGCCTCTGACAATGGGGTCAAGCTGTTTGGATAGGTAGGCCACTGATGCAAATGTGGGCCACATTCCTGACCCAGAACACTCAGACTTTGTTCCTGTTTTTCACATACATAGAGGGTGAAGGGTTGGGAGAGGTTGGGGAGATACAGGGTGAGTGCCCAGAGGAGAGCCTTTTTAAAGGGCTTCCCTACCACTGAGAGTAGGGGTTCATCTTGGGGGCCATTGGCTAGATTATATAGCACCTGGTGAGGAGGGAGGAATTCAAAAGTAATCCAGGCCCTGAAGTACCCAGCCAAACCCAAGAAGGAGAGTCATCTTTGGTCTTTGGTGTAGGTATAGACACAATAAGCTGTTTTCTGTCTACTGTAATGGCCTTTTTCCCTTGAGAGATAGAGAACCCTAGATACATGCTATTTGGGCCTTTTGTGGAGAGGCCTGATATCCCTTTAAGGCCAGGAAATTAAGTAGGATAACTGTCATCTGTTGAGTGCCCTTTGGATGGGCTAGAAGAATTTGTAGAGGTTTAACAAGAGGTGCAGAGAGCAGGATTGGATTGTAGCAAGAAGAAAGCCTTGAAGAGATCCCTTAGAATGGAGGGATCCAGGGACCCAAAAAGGGGCCATCTGCTTTGGTTGTCTAAGGGATATGTGGGCCAGGCCTGGGTGCTACATTTGATCCAAGAGACATTGTAGAGGAGAGTTGACCAGCAGAGAGGACACATTACCCATGTAAGGAGGAGGGAAGAGGACGCACAAAAGGAGGAAACTGATTTTTTGGCAAAAGGGCCATCTCCACTAGAGCCAAAAAATAAGGATTGCCTAAGTGGCAGGTTCGAGTTGCAGAGATTGGTTGTCACCGAATCCTGACAGTCAAAGCTCTCCTCCTGGATGGAGCCAGAGCCATGGAAGACCTTGGCCATGGCTTTTCGGGACCCCCTCCTGGAGAGGCTGGGCACTCCCAGGGCCAGAAAGAGGGGAGAGGAAGAGGAGGGTAAGCGTCTCTCTAGTGGCCGAGTCTTAAGGTGAGAGGACTAGGACTTTTGAATCTGCTCAAAGAAGGAGGCCCTAAGGGCCACCATAGCCTTAAAGGTTGTGATGGAGTGCTTTCCTCCCCACAGGTGGGCAAAGAGATTTGCAGGACGATAATCAACATATTGCAAGAGGGAGGATTCGGGGCACTGGGGGTGAAAGATTGGAGGTTGGAGGCCAAGGTTTGTCCAAAGAGGTGTGGACTATCTCAAAATCCCTGAGGAAGGACAGTCCAGGGTAATGGCAAAAAGATATCCTTTAAATCTATGACTGAGAAGTGGGTGGCAGTGTGGGGGATCTGAGACAGCAGGGTGTATGGGTTGGGAACCAAAGGATGTATGGGCCTAACAGAGGTGTTGATGAGTCATAGGTCCAGGACCTGTTGGGCTTTTTTACCATTAGTATGAGAGTATTGTAAGGGGAATGAGCAGGACTGAAGTACCCCTTGCTAAGAATGTCCTGAATAATAGGTTGTAGGCCCAGAAGAGCTTTTGTGGACAGTGGGTATTGAACCTGATTGGGGAAGGTGTTAGGATCTTTGAGATGAATGTTAAACTGGTAGGCAGGAAATGGTAGAGGGGTGTGGGTATCCCATACAATCGGGTCAACCAGATTAGTATGGTATTTCATGTCAGCCTCACAAGTGGAGCAGAATGGCCAGTCTTCTGCCAAAAGGGCCAGAGAAGAAGAACAGGCCGATTCTGGGGCCTGACTGATGCCAGGAGCCCATATATTGATTGTTGTATTGAATTTAGAGAGAATATCTCAGCTGAGTAAAGGAACCAGACATTGGGGCATAACTAAGAACATATGAGAGAATGGGAAGTTGTCTATGGAACACAGTAATAGGGGAGTCTTTCTTGGATAGATGGTCTTTCCTCCTATCCCAACAATAGGAGAAGTGGACGGCACTGTTTGCCCCCAGAATTGTGTCAGGACTGAGAAGGTAGCCCTGGTGTCGAGGAGAAAATCAACCTTGCATCCATCCACCTGAATCTGCACCTTGGGTTCTTGTTTATTAATCATTACAGACGGGGACAAGGACCCAAGGCACAATTGATTGCCATCCCCAGAAGGTTGGAGGGTTCCATGGCCATAGGCCTCCTACAGGATCTAGGACAGTCAGAGCCCCAATGACCTTGTTGTTGACATTTAGGGCATGGAGTACATGGAGTGCATGGTGGAGGGCATGCCTTGGCCCAATTTCCCTCCTTGCCAGACTTGAAGCAGGCACCCGGGGGGAGGGTTTCAGTGATTGGCGGCGACCCGAGGAAGCACCCTTCAGGGCCTGGGCAAGCATCTGAAATTTTTCAATCTGAGGGGTGGCAGGGCCTTGTTTGAACATTTTTAGTTTGGCCCAGATGTTGGGGTAGCTCTGTGAGAGGAAATATGTCAAAAGGACATGCTGAACATCTGGGATTTTGGGATCTAGATTACTGCTAAAGGGCTTTTGTAAGCTGATTCAGAAATTCCGATGGGGTCTCTTGTAATTTTTGGAAATTGACGGCCTTAAGTGCCACTTTTTTGAGCCCAGCAAGAATACATATGGAGAATCAGTCCCTACTCTGTGTGCCATTTTGTGTATTATAATCCCAGTTGGGAATTTGATCTGGGGCAGCAAGTGGACCCAGAGGGTGATTTGGATTAACTCGGTGAGTTTCATCCACATGGGCTCTGGCAAGTTCCCAGACTCTGGTACATTCCTGAAGAAGGAGAGTATTATCCAATAACATATAAGTGAGGCTATAAGCCTGGAGGACCCATTGAAACTCTCTTCTGTGGTGAATGAGCCCAACCTTCACTCTAGTTGTGTGAGGTCATTCATAGAGAATGGGACATGTACCCGGATAATGCCCTCAGGTCCAGCAACCTCTCTTAAAAGGGCTATGGTTTGTGGGACTAGGGAGTGGGAACTAGTTTGGGGGGGGACTAAAGGTGTCAGGGGGAGCAGGGGGAGCTGACGGAGGAGGTCAATAGGGAGGGGGTTCATCTGCTGGATAGGTACGGGTGAGAATGAAGAAGAGAAAAAGCCTCAACATTTCCTTCCACTTTTTCGAGCACTCACAGAAGTTAAACAGATCTCTGAGAATTTCAGGATCTAGGGATCCTCCTGGGGGCCATTGACTTTGATTGTGTGCAGAATTTAATAAGGAGGAGTCTGTAGGGAGGGAAGAAGAGGCCCTCATGGTCAGGAGAGGGACAAGGGTGGTTGAGAGAGAGAGAGAGAGAGAGAGAGAGAGAGAGAGAGAGGTGCCTGTTCTTCCACCCCTCAGGACCTCCCACTCATGAACCGGGTTCCAGAGAGTCCACTGTGACCATGAAGGTCGTGGCAGGGTGTGTTCTGTCCTCCAGATTGGGCATCATAGGTATGCCGGACAATCATGGTCAAAGCCCCTGCATATATCCCGTCTGAAGTTGGATACCCGATAGGGGAGTTTACCTACTGAAGAGCCAGTGTTGTGCGAGTAATAGCAGCACTCAAAAGAGTGGATGAGGACAGCAAGCCTTGAGAGAGGGAGCCCTTGAGCAGCGAGGCATTCCGCCTTCCTGGGTTTTGGCATGGTTTTGGCACCAATGAAAGAACGAACAAGGCTCGTTGTTGGAGAAAATGCCCATTTATTGAGGAACAGCTCTGCATATTTATAGAGCCGGGTGGTTTGACAGCATGGGGTGCTTTTTGATTGGTGGGTAAGGATCAGGTGAGCCAGCAGGGCTAGTCAGATTGGTGGGTAAAGATCATGTGAGCCAGCAGGGCTCACCATTGGACGGCTCTTCTTGGGGGATGGGGAAGTTAGTCTTTGGAGCCAGAGCAACTCCCAACAACAAAATTCATGTAAATTCTCATAATTTCATGATAATTCATTTCTCTAATTTACAGAATTGAAAAATTATTTTTTTCTTAACCAGTGTGTGCATGTTATGACTATAGGTAAATAGAAGAAAATTTACTAACTGCTCATGAAGGCCACCCACATGTATTTTATGTGTGTGTGTGTGTATATTTCTTATTTGCTTTTCATATTTACTGAGTATTTATTATATCAGTGTCAGATGTGGAACCCAAGATTCAGAGAAGGTTAGGAACATGCTCAAGGTGACACAATTAAGTTTGTGAGTTAAAGTGAACTGAAGATAGCAAAGAAGTTGAAAAAATTATATTTGTAGAAAAAACCTGTGAAACTTTTACTTGGGGAAAAATGAATCAAGTTTGTAACATTTAATTCATGAGAAAATCAAGAAAGCATTTCCAATAAATGTTTTCCTAGCTGTACCACTTTCCTAAGTATGATTGGGGTAAATGATATCATTGTGGTGCATAAGCTGTCTCATAGATAATGTTTATTTATTGAACCTGAGGTTAATTTATACTTTTTTATATTATTATTTAGCTATACATTTGGGGGAAATGAAATTTATTTTTCCTTATATTAAAATTCTGACCATCAGCATATGAAGACATTTTCCTCTAAGTGGAGATTAAGTTCCATGGTGGAATAATCCTAAGGTCTGTGTTTGTTCTTATGTTTTAGGGTAGGAATTGTCTTTAATTTTTCAGAATTTGGTGACTCAAAATATTTAACTAGACTTGTCTGTGATTTCAAATTGTTGTAATGAGAAAGAATTTACTAGCCAATCACTGAAGGATCTGTAGTAAGAGAATGGGAATATTTTTAAAACAACTCTGTGAGAAATAATTATTTTGTAGAGTATTTATAATTTCTTTATATTCTCTTTATATAAAATATCTAATATAGTACTGCCACATCAACTTTTTGGGGATTTATAATCATAATTATTTATTGAAGAGGATTAAATCTCATAATATCTGAGATATCTGAAATAAATTTTCAAACATTGGCTGCAGAGATTTATTCATGTATCAAAGTTTCTCTCTAACTGGAAAATGGCTTCCAAAGACTTTATTCTTAAAATTTATTATGATACTTTCAGTATGTCATACTGTCAACATGAACAATGTTTAGTACTTAAAGCAATTTACTTAAAAGTTAATGTGATTGAGCATCCTAATGTTTGATCATATTAACATATTTCACAGGCACCAAAATGCAAAGTTATATATTAAAATAAAGAAGTATAAATTAACCTTGAGCTCAATAAATAATAATATATTTCTTCTATAGTGTATATACTACCTATATATTATATATAGCACATATATATAGCATAGATATACACATATATAATATTATATCTAGCATATATAACATAGATATACACATATATAATATTATATATACTATTAATAGCATGTATATATTTGTATATATTGCTTCCAAGGGCTTTCTGTTATATATATATATATATATATATATATATATATATATATATATATTATATATATATATATATATATATATATATTTATATATTTATATATATATATATATAAACATATTATATATGCTCTATGTAGCATATATAATATATAATATGTATATAAACATTATGTAATGGTATTTTATATGATTATGAGCCACATCACCATATACCACATATAGAATCAAGTATATATCATATATAATAGATATTATATAACATACAAATGTTATATGTACATATAATAGCCAGATATATTTGAACCTTTCTTCACAGAAATTCAATAGGTAAATATACTTGAAAATTCATGTGAATCTATTAGTTTATTTACATAAAACCACCTTATGTGTAATAAGTTTCTCATGACATTTGGTTTCATTGGTATTCAAGGAAATTTATTCAATTCTTTCTTTTTTGGAATTGTTTTCAGCCATAACTCCTTGAGTGATTAAAAAATGATGCCAATGGAAATAGGATTGGGTAATAATATATTCCTTCTTTATCATATTCTCTTTGTTATCACAAAATCATAGTTCTCTGACATTATCCATATAAAATTCAATAGCATGAGGTAACTTTTCGCAGTGCCTACCACATAGCAGGCATTTTTAATAAAAAATATTTTTATTAGTTGTTGATCAACATTTATTTTATTGATTTATATGCAGTGCTAAGAATCGAACCCAGTTCCTCACACATTCAAGGCAAGGGTTCTACCACTGAGTCCCAACCCCAGCCCTACAGCAGGCAGTTTTTACTGACTGATTATTTAATCTGGTCTTCATTTGACAACCCATTTTACTTCCATGAGGCTATTTACTTATATTCTTTGTTTTAATTATGTACATGCTGGTTTGTAAGCCTCTCTGACTTTGACACTTTCTTAATGTAGATCTTCTCTGCCAAATTCAGATCTTAGATAATTTTTAAAGCATCTCAAGTGCCATGTTATCTCCTGAAAATATTTCAATTTTCTCTAATTTGGATTTATGTACTACTACTCTGAAGAAACTTTGATCTGTAATTAGTCCCAAGTTTAGCATTTAGGTAGCTTAGCAGAAGATGACCTCCAATGGTATCATACAATGTTGATTTTCCCAACATAAAAAGCTGGTATCTTTGTTCCTGTGTCCTCCTATGTAATGCTTCATTTTAATTTACAGTAGAGGAAACAGGAAGCAAAAAATTAATTTAATTCTGTCATATTTGTTATTGCTTACTTTAAGAGCATCTCTGGCTTCAAGAGTGAGCCTAGAATCCCAGCAATGTCACAAATCAGAAAGCCTTCCTACAATAGGTCTTCTTTACCAGTTGTTCTGGATGGCCTTTAGTCAATATGAAAGAAAAGATAGATAGTGAAGCCAAATATAGCAACAGTGAAAAACATGACAGGAAAATAGAAAAGTTATTTTAGTAATTGACTTTAAATTTAAGAAAACAAATCCTTGAGAATATTGAGTTATTGTTTTTCTCAAGGTAAAATAAGATTCAAATTATGGTCTCCTGCATCCTGTTCTAATGTTTCTTTTATACTTTTTTCTTTATTCATTCTTTCTATTTTTTCTCTTTCTGTGTTCCTTTTCATCTTTTCCCCCTTTATTATGGCAAGGACAGCTGTCATGACACTTATTTTCTGGCAAATTTTAATTTTACACATTTTTTTATAGCACCATCATGGTCAAATATTGGCACAATGTTTTCTTACTCCTATGGCACTTTGCACACCTTCATGAATATTGACCAAGTCATAATAGACCATTGACTTTAGATGAGCTAGAGCAAGTGAGGTAAATTTTCATAAATAATGATGTGAGCCATGATCAGAAGAGCAACTCCTCAGTATAGAGAATTATTATTATTATTATTATTATTATTATTATTTATGATTCTACTTAGCCTTTTTAGGATATATATTTTCCTATAAGCATGAGGCAAGGCATATTAACTTATAGAACCACCAATGAGCTTACTTGTGTAAGTTCAAAGCTCAATATATTTAAAGGATTTGTTGTAATTTAATGAAATTGTTTGGATATATACATTCATTTAGGGAAAACAAAATAGTATTATAACTTTTTCATCACTGTCACCAAAATCCCTGAAAAAAACAACTTAAAGGAGAAAAGATTTATTTTGTTTCACAGTTTAGAAGTTTCTGTGCATGGTCAGCTGATCCAAGGCAAAATAATCATGGTGGAGGGCTTGGCTGAGAAAAATTCTTCAGCTCATGGAAGCTAGGAAGAAAATAATTTGGGGGAGAACATAAATGGGACTGGATGCAAAAAAATACTTCCAGGATATTTCTGCTTTTTTCAGCTAAGTACCCCTCCCAATAATCCATTTAGATTATTAATTCATTAAGTGGATTAATCCACTTATGAGATGCAAGCCTTCATGATCCAAAAGGTTTCCAAAAGCTCCACTTATAGACCTTGCTGCATTAGGAAAAAAATCTTCAACATATGACCTTTTGAGGTACGTTCTAGATCCAAACCATAACATTAAGAATGCTATATTTTGCATAGTAAATGCCAGAGACAAACCAAAAAGAAAACAAAACTAGGCATCCAGAAAAAAGATACTATAAAATGTAATGTTCTCCCATATGTATTAAGTAATTTATTTTAGTTTACTTAGTTACTGAAGTTTATAAATGATATGTTGCCCATCATTGCTTTTAAATCTTGGAGTCAGAACAGGTGATTTGGGAAAATAAGTCAGGAGGATTGTAAATTTCAGATGAGCCTCAGCAACTTATTGAGGACCTAAACAACTTAACGAGACAATGTCTCAAAATAAAAAGATAAAAGGCTGGGGATGTGGCTCAGTTGTTAAGCACCCCTTGGTTTAATCCCCAGTACACTACCACCTCCCCTCAAAAAAGAATAAGAATGTTAGGTTACTTTTATATTCTAGAAATGTATGTGATGAACTTTGTCTAGATTGAATATAATTATTAACTTTTAGAGATAGGTATCAGACCATAGAAAAAAAAGTTTAATTTAAAAGTTAGCACAGTTTTACAACCCCTGCAAAAAAATTAGCATTTATTATCATAAATGGAAATCAATAGTATCATTTTATAAAATTACACTATAAAAATAATACTGCATTAATTCACAGTAATTTTCTTATTCCATAAATATATACTAAAAGCCTAACTGGTTTCAAACTAGTAATATTCTCTTTCTGAAAATGTTAGGATATTCATATAATAAAGTTTCACAAATAATGGAGAAAAGAATTAGTTTGGGCTGTCACCTTTAAAAAGTCTTTGATAAATATCTTCTTATTTCTATCATGAAATATTCTTCCGTGATATCTATCATGATACAGAAGTTAAAGACTTAAATTACAAAGATGCTTTACTCAAGATATTAATGTCAACTTTAATTGACTGAAGAGAAAAATTTTCACAAAGTGTTTAAGATAATTACCAGCTGATAGAATTTATTGTCTGAACCTCCCCAAAATATAAATATAAAAGTAAATATCAGAAAAGACTTAATATGCAAAGTAATTATTAATATTTTATTACTTAACATACAAACCAAAATTTATATGAAACTGTGTGTGCAGGTCTTTATGATGATTATGCATTGCATTTAAAATACAAAATTAGATAACTGAAGTTGCTTCTATGTGGCTTGAGAAGAAAATTTATTTAAGTTTATTTACATGTTTCTTTTATGTAAAGTAAAAATATAAATTATTAATGACCTTTTCTCCTAAACATATACCCATGATTAAAGGCACAAAAACTAAGTAGTATATTACAACATTGCTTGCATTAATAAAATGTTTGCAAATAAGAAGTATTATGTTAATTCATCACTATGATCTAAGGATTACTTAACTCCATAAAAATTAAAGACAATTAGAAAACACATTTCATTACTTTATTTATTCTAATATAGATCTCTTCAAATGTCTCTTTACTTTCCCAGCTTCATGGTGAACTCTCATCAGCTTCTTCAGTGCATCCTTCATGTCCTTATTCCTTAAGGTGTAAATGAGGGGGTTGAGACTTGGAGTGATGATGGTGTAAAAGAGGGTAAAGAACTTTCCTTGGTCCTTGGAAGCACTGTTACCTGGTTGTAGGTACAAGTAGATAATAGCTCCATAGAACATGAACACAACAGTGAAATGAGATCCACAGGTATTCATTGCTTTGCGTTGGCCAGCTTTAGATTTCATTTTCAGCACAGCTTTGGCAATGCAGCCATAGGATATAAGGATAAGGATGAGAGGTGTGAGGACAATGATAATGCCTAAAGCAAACACAGACATTTCTACTGTTGCTGTGTCTACACAAGCTATCTTGACCATAGCTGGCAACTCACACAAGAAATGATCAAGAAGGTTGTTTCCACATCTAGGCAAATTCAGGGTGAGTGTACATAACACTACAGAATTGGCCAAACTAATACTCCAGACCATGACAATCATCTTGAGACATAGATGAGGGTTCATGATTATCAAATAATGCAAAGGCTTACAAATAGCTGTAAAACGGTCATAGGACATGACAGCCAGGAGAAGGCATTCAATGGAGCCGAACCACATGTAAACATAGAGTTGAATGACACAACCCACGTAGCTGATGGTCTTTGTGGGTCCCCACAAGTTGACCAGCATCTGAGGGACAATGGTGGTTGTGAAACACAGATCTAGAAAAGATAAATTCCTGAGGAAAAAGTACATTGGTGTGTGGAGGTGGGAATCCAGGAAAGATGCAAGAATGATGGCTGTGTTTCCCATCAATGTGATAGAATAGAAGATGGTGACAACTCCTGACAGGATCATCTCCAGTTTAGGATGGTCAGAGAAGCCCAGTAGAATAAAACCATGTGAAAAACTATAATTTCTTTGGTCCATTGTCCTTTGATATTTAAATCCTAGATTGAAAACAAGAGGAGTAGGAAGGGGGATGGGAGGAGGAGAAGGAAGAAATAGAAGTGGGGGAAAAGGAAGGTGAAGGAGGAGGAGGAAAAGAAGGAGACAAGAAGAGATGAAGAAAGAAAAAGCAAGAGAAAGAGGAAACAAGAAGGAGGAGGAAGAGGAGAAAGAAGAAAGAAATAATTTCTCTGTATATTAATGGAAATTTGATTAATTGTAGATTTTTTCTCATGTCTGATTAAGTATATAGGTAATCTTGGAGAGTTCAATATTGAACTTAGGGTCTAAATTTTCTCACATGGAAATTAGAAAGTTTGGAATTGATTTGGTACTAAAATAATATGACTCTACAATTCTTTAAAATTTTTTTTTAGTTGTAGTTGGACACAATACCTTTAATTAATTAATTATTATTTTTATTAATGTCATGCTGAGGATTGAACCCAGGACCTTACACATGTGAGGCAAGTGTTCTACCACTGAGCCACACTCCCAGCCCCCCTACAATGTTTTATAAAGCTAGCTAGCTTGATATAGTGAAGATCTTCTTTTACCAAGTTCTTAAATTCCCCTGTAAAAGCTGTTTGATTAATTTTAGAATGAGGAAAACAGTATTGCTCTTTTTTTTCCATTAGTTAGTGAATGGCACCTTGGATCTAACTGTTGCTCTTAGATATCTGACATTTATATCACTCCATTTTTTATCTCTCATTCTCAATACCTCCCTTATAAGAAAATTGATAAATTTGAATGCCAAATTAACCACTTACCTTTAAAATTTTTCATCACCACTACCCTAATTCAAATCATAGTCTTTAGTCCTTGCATTCAATCTTACGCCTTTACACTATTACACTATTCAATAAAATTATGTCACCGATGTTTTTAAAGCCTGTTAGATGATTTCTAGATCAATTAAGAAACATTTTAATTTTTGAAGATGACCTCAAAGGACCTGCGTATTTTGGCTCCTACTATGTATTAATGCTTATCTCACCAATCACATTACCTGTGTTCACTACTAGCCTTCTTTCAGTTTTTTCAACTTGTTAAAGACTCATTCTTATCTAAACCCCTGTGAACTCTTCTTCCTTTCTGAGTAACTCTTAATCAATCTTTATCATCTTTAAATGGTTCTTTCTTAAAAAGAAATTTACAGAACAGTTGTTTTTTTTATGTTTACCTTATTTCATGCATAGGGAACTCATGCAGACAGCCACTGTAACATGAAGCTTAAA
Source organism: Callospermophilus lateralis (assembly GCF_048772815.1). Taxonomy (NCBI): domain Eukaryota; kingdom Metazoa; phylum Chordata; class Mammalia; order Rodentia; family Sciuridae; genus Callospermophilus; species Callospermophilus lateralis. Next base: position 131,463,183 of record NC_135310.1, on the reverse strand, counting down.
AGCATAGGCAGAAACAAACAAACAAACAAACAAACAAACAAAAAACCAAAGAAAAGAAAAGAAAGCATAGGCAGAGAGCTGATGTTCATTCCTGTCTGTGCCAGTCTTTTAGCTGTGTGATCCCAGATAAGTTACATACCACTGTTGAGCTCAGTTTCCTCTTGTGTGAAATGGTGATCATAAAGATACCTACGGTTGAGAAGAAATTAAATAATAAATTCAAAGTGCTTAAAACAAAGCTGGGAACATAGCATGATTCAATAATCTGAAGTTATTAAAATTATAATAAGAAATTGTAATCATGTAGGACATAAGTAAATATTTAATATTCTTTCTCGCAACATGAATATAAGGGCTATAAGACAGTAGATATTTTGACATAATCATGCATACATAGAATATAATTTGCTTCATTTCAGTTCCTAGTACATCCTCTTTTCTTCCTCGCCCCCTCTGATTGCTCCCTTCTATTGGTATTCCTTCTATTTATTTATAGTATTTTTCTTCAATCCATGCACAGCACCTAAAGCATTCACCATAGAGCATATTAAAAAATAATATAGTAGGGGGCTGGGGTGTGGCTAAATAGTAAAGCACTTGCCTAGTAGTGTGAGGAGGCACTGGGTTCAATGATAAGTACCACATAAAAAGGAATGAATGAATAAATAAAAATAAAGTTATTAAAAATAATAATATAGTGATAGAAGGGATTACTTAAATAGAAAATAATGTGATTTTATGAATATAATAACAAATAATGTATTGATTAATTTTAATGGAAAACAATGTAAAACATTAGTCTCTACTTGAAAAACCAAAAAGTTTAGCAATATTTCAGAAGTACAACACAGATATGATCCCTCTAAACATGCATGAGCATCTCAGAACTACTCAAACTTGTAGTAGTCAAACAGATTATCACTGCCAGGCTCTTATAACAGAGTATAAAAAGGTAACTTCTTACCACTTGAAGGAAAAATGATATCCAGAAAAGTTTCATTTAATAGTGTATTATATACTTAAATTTTAGCTAGAAAGTTATATCCTGTGTTAAATATTCTTATCACAAGAAAAAAATGTAAGAGTTGCAGGAATCTTTTGAAAGGAATGGATAGTTTTATGACATAAATTGTGGTAAAGACTTCAGGTAAATATTTGTGTCCAAACTCATCAAGCTGTATATATTAAATATGGACAGCTTTTTTAATGTCAGTAAACTCAATTAAGTGCTTATAAGAAATTAATATAAAATATTTAATTGAAAAATAAACTGATGCCTCCTTCTCTGTTATGTTGGAAAAAGTTGTGCTGTTTGTTTATCATGCTATCTCAAAACATGTCTTGGTATTATGATGAAATTACTTTAAACTGGGGTTATGATTCAGAAGTGGAACATTTGCTAAATCAAGTAGATATATTGGTTAAGATCATTGTTTTGAGAAAGTCATTTGGTGATTTCCTCAGTACTAGCTTTTCAAAAATTATTATTTGAACCTGAGTTCTGCCAATAACCAAGTTAGATACTGAAATGTATTGCAAGTTATTATGCACCTTTACAATTCCATAAACATCATGTTTTTTCCCAATTAATTCATAAAATTTTATCTGTTCTTTAAAAAACAAATAAATTGTACGTTATTAATGTTATGACATTTAAACAGGGGGAGTTAAAAATAATTCATGCTTATTTATTTTGATACATATGTTGATAATATCTGCAATTGAACCTAACTTCTGAATACAACAGGCCTTTCTGTTCAGATAATATGTAAGCAAAAATGAAATTCTTAAAAACAAAAACAAAAAAATAAAAAATCCTTTTAAAATTAAACTTAACCTCATGCTGTTAATTTCTTTATAATGTCATTATCACTATAGTCCCAATGACTAATTCAAGGATGGGTAAAAAAATAATTTTTCTTCTGCATGTTAAAAATTTAATGCAAGAAAATTTTAGACATTTTTCATGCATATTATAAGACCTAAAGACACATTAAAAAGATATCCTTCCTAGCTTCACAATCTCTAAGTATAAAATACTACCATTTTTCATTTTCAAATTAATATATATTTCCCTCTTGTATTTCTGCCAGGTTAAAATATTTGAAATTACAAATTAAGAAATAATTTTATGTCCTCTTAGATATTAAATTTAGTATTTCCTTCACAGTATAGATACTAAGGGAGATTTCTTTGCAGATTTACATAATTTATTTATTCTCAGATTTCTAAAAGAATAAATCATCAGAAGAATTCATCCATACAGGTTCTAAGTTCTTTTCTTTTCTTTTCCACAAATTGTTTTACCATCACAGGCACATTATTTTCCAAGAACTATTAAAGATTATTCAAGATTAACATTACCGTGATTCAAGGAGCGTTCCCTTGATGTCCTACTTCTCTGCTACTGTAGAGTCCACAGTATGGAAAAAGGTCCTAGTTAAACATTTGTTGCCAATCTCTCATATTTTTCCTGTGGTACCATGGAGAAATAAGTTCAAGAGATCTGTTTTACAATATGATAACTATAGTTAATAATGACAGGTTGTAGTCTTAAAGGATATTTTTTTTGGGGAAACTGGGCATCAAACCCAGAGTTTCCTGCTTGCTAGGCAAGTGCTCTACCACTAAGCTATATCCCCAACCCTTAAAATGCTGTATTCTTGAAAAATGCAAAGGAGTCAATTTTAAATGTTCCCACCAAAAAAATAACTATGTAAGGTTGTCCTTTTATTAGTTAGCTAGATTTAACCATTCCATATGCATATATCATTTAAAACATCAGGTACTACATTAAATATATGTATTTTTAGCTATTCATGTATCTTTAGTCACCAAGGAAAGCTATTGGACAGGGAAATGAGAAAATGTATTTGATTTTTCCCGAGTATTACAAACAAAACTTTCTTTTAAATAATGTGAATTTCCAACACAAGAATTATAGCATATGTTAACTCTAATATTTATAGAATGCACTGATTTGGAAGGTAAGTTTACTCTGTACAGATACAGTTGTCTTTGAAAGAGAAGGCGTTCAATTTCCAAATCCCTAAGTGGTAAATTCAGGATCATAATATTTGTTTTTCTTCAGTTGTCTTGGTGACCATGAGGTGTGGTCCAAATATTTCAATGTCCAAGAAAGTTTTACTAATGTCTCAGAGGTCCCTATTTAAGCAGGTGATCCTGGAGTGAGTATGTACTCTGAGGATTTTTATGAGTTAGTTTATGATAAGTTGTGAAACCTCTCTTGATTAAAATTACATATCACCAAAAAGTATCATAATAAAATTTAGTGATACATGTTTGAAGACATGGAATTTCTCATCACTGAGTAATAAAACAACTTGAACTACATTTGTATTATAGTAATCAGCTTATTTTACAACTTAGATATAGTAAGATAGTTGGGTGCATAGATTAGGGAACTAAACTTTCAGGGCTGAAATCTTGGTATTTCCAGTTATCAGATGGGTCAGTTTGGAAAAATTATTCAACATTTGATACCTCAGATTCTTATCAAAAGAGAGAAATTGTAGTAATGCACAATTTAGAGGATTAGAATGAAGATTAAGCAAGTTTAATTTACATAAGATATAATAATACTGGTTGGCACATAGTAAGATTCCCATAAGTATTAGCTCTTATGATTTCAATATGAGGGAGTATGCATGCTGCAAAAATGTTCTTTTCATCAGTTTGAAAATAACTTATATATGGTATTTTACAAAAGATTATGAAATGCTTTCTTCCAATCAAATACTTCCTTTATGCATAACACATGTGTACATTGAGTAATGATGATAAGAAACAAAACCAACTAATGGCACATTTTTTGTTGTTCAAAATTCTAAATATCAGGATACTTGAAATGATTCACTTCAGATTAGTTAAACAAATTTTCATATATGCAGTGTGGCACACAATAAAATATGGCGGGAGGAGGAATGGAGGTTCAATGGATTAGACAAAGGCAAAGAAAGGGATGGGGAATAGGAATAGGAAAGACAGTAGAATAAATTGGATATAATTTTCCTATGCTCACATATGAAAACTTGACAAGTGAATCTCTACATGATGCACAACCACAAGAATGGGATCATAATTAGAATAAGCTATTCTCCATGTATGTAAAATATGTCAAAATACACTCTACTGTCATTTGTACCTACAAACAACAAATTTAAAAAGCAATAAAAATACAACTAACTACATAAAAACTAGGGAAAGGTACAGAGTATAAACAGACACATGGAACATGCAGATAATATCATTATCACACAGAATTTTAAGTAAGAGTGTTCATATATGTTCAAATAGTATACTCAGAGAAAGAAAAGATAAAATGGCAACTTTCATTGTGTACTGTATTATAACTTGTGAACCTGATATCATAACAATTTATTCTACATGGCAAAATAAAATACAGAATCCTACTCCTTATAAGATCCTGAATTGGAACTTTCCAGTAAAGAAACGAGGGCAAAATTCACAGTTCTTGGATTTTTTTTTCAGTGAGATAGTATTATGGACTGAATATCTGTATCTCTACTAAATCCATGCATGAACCTGTAAACAACAGTGTGATGGTATTTAAAGGTAACATCTTGAGCGGTAATTAAGTTTAGATAAGATAATAAAGGTGAGGATATTATGATGAAATAATGTTCTTAATAAAAGAGGATGGGAAATCAGAACTCTATCACTCTCCCCTGGTATGTGAGGACATGGTGAGAAGATGATGCAAGCCAGAGAGACAGTCTTCCTTAGGAATCAAATCTACCAGCACCTTTAGACTTCCCAGCCTCCAGAACTGAGAAATGTCTATAGTTTAAGCCATCCAAAGAATGGTATTTTGTTATAGCAGCCTGAGCTGATTAAGCCAGCTGAGGAGATATATATATATATATATATATATATATATATATATATATATATATATATATCAATCACAGTGGCTTCCTATCAACTCCTGAAAATGACTTGCTTGCTGTTGCATACTGAAGTAGTTTGAGAATATGCCTAAAATCTTCTCTGAAAATGCAGCAGCTTCCAACAAGTTATTACAAATCACATGCCTTGAAGCTTCTGTCTGAAGTATTTCCTGACTTCAATGGCAACTTTCCTAAACTTTGTTATCCCAACCCTTTCAGCAAGTTCAAGACCTTGGTTCATATATTAAGACATTAGATGTCCTTCAGTAGATGAATGGGTAAAGAAAATGTGGTCTATATATATTCAATGGAATATTACTCAGTTTTAAAGAAGAATGAAATTATGGCATTTGCCAGTAAATGGATGGAGTTGGAGAATATTATGCTAAGTGAAATAAGCCAATCCCCCCAAAAACAAATGCAGAACATTTTTTCTAATATGTGGATGCGAATTCACAACAAGGTGGGGGGCACTAGAGAAGAATGGTATTACCTTAGATTAAGTAGAGGGAAGTGAAGAGAAGGGAATGGAGGGTATGTGGGGATTGGAAGGATGGTAGACTGAACAGACATTATTATTTTATGTATATGTGTGACTGCATGGCCAATGTGATTCTACAACGTGTATACTCAGAAATATGAGAAATTGTATCCCATCTATGTGTGATATGTCAAAGTGTGTAAGTGCATTCTGCTGTCATGTATAATTAATTAAAACAAATTAAAAAATTAAAAAAGAAAAACATTAATCATAGAGTATTACATTTATATCAATTGATGGTGATATTTGGTCAAGGATGAAGGATTGGTGCTACTTTTGTCATTTTTATAATGTTATTCTTAGTATTAGTGAAAATTGAATAAAAATTGGAACTCAGGAATGGGATGGGGAAAGTCTGAGTTTTATAATAAGTGCAATAGTAATTATTAAGGATGATGTTGGATTAGGAATTTTTATTATTCATTATTTTGGAATATGCTATGTTAATAATAATAGATCTTACTGAAACTATGAATATGGTTTTGTTTTAGAAAATATTTGGTTCTTTTGATTGTGGGTGTGAGTTTTTTTTTTATCAGGATGGGAATGTCCAATATATTTATTTCTAAACCTATTGAGATTATTATTAATATGAACTAAATATTGTCATTATGATCCTTATAAAAAGTATAAGTAAAATGATGGAAAAATTAGAGGCTTAATTAGTATGGAAAGGGTGTAAACTGACATGTTAAAGGCACAGCCTGATAACTTAGTTGGTTGATTTAGGTAGCATGGATAACTTTCACATTTCTAACATTAGGTTTATTTCCTTTGATTTTATAAATAATAGGGAAAATTTCTTTTATTTTCTCTACGCTTTTGCAAACAATAGCTTGTTCAAGCTTGGAATGAAGCTATTCTTGCTATTGATTCTCATAACTGTAGATTATTATTTCAGAACACCTGGGGTAATACTCCTCATTTTGCCTTTGAACAAAAATCTCTTGCCTCAAAGTATTTGAATATGCACTGAGTTTACTATGACCTGTGTTTTCATCACAATGCTGCTCCTGATAAATTTTTATCTTTTGAAGACTGTTATTTAGGTTGAAAAAAATATTGTGAGTGTTCCTAGGAAAAGAACTATTATTAGTATATTTATCTAACTGACATTAAAATATTTGGCTTAGAAAAAATAAAAAGAAAGGTCTTTTCACATATTCATTTCTAAAAACAGAGACAATTTTAATTGTCTTTAAGTCAAATGGAGATCAGTTATTAGCTAATGAACTTGAAATAAATCACATTATGGCTAGAGATCAAAAGGAAAATTAATCATAAGTATTCATACAATTACCAGGGTCTGTCATCTTAACAAGCCCTGTGTTGAGGCAGGGTGTATACTAGTAGATTTAATTAACTTTATCCATTCAATTGAATGTGCTCTTTAATGTTGGTGTTATTTTTTTCTGACTTTAATTTTGGAGACAGCACCTAATAGATACACAATGACCAGAATTATTCTAGTCAACTCAGATCACATAAGAAATTAATTGTTGAACAAGTGAACCATAAGTTAGACAATTGGGTGATCTTTATTCAGCATTGAGATTATGAATTCTATTATTGATATAGGATCTAAGGTAGGATTGCATGGCTATTCCTAGGATAACTTCTTGTATTGATAAAATTGACTCAAATAGTAATCATAATTCTTTGGTCTTATCTACATTTTAGTCATTCAAGTTTTGTATTTTGGCTTCAGATCGCCTAAACTAAAATAATTTATCCAATTAAATGTATGTAACTCCTTTATTTGTTGATTATTTATATTTGGGTTATTTAAGTTAAGCTTCATGGGTACTTTAAATCTTATTTTTGTATAGGAATACACAATAACCTCTTCATGGGAGGGTCAATTTCATCAATAAAAATATTTAAATCATTCCATGGTTCTTCATATAAGTCTTTATTTAAGGAACAAATTACTATGTTAGCTAGGAGTTCAAGATGACAGAGACAGGATAAACAAAGATGCCACTGGAGAATAAGACAGAGATGTCCCTGTTCACGATTAGTCCTATTACCCTGACAACCCCTGCCACAGGCACCATATTTTAAAATGACCAATGTGGGTGAAGAGGACAGTATTCTATTTAGGTTTTTCTAAGAAAACAATGGAAAGAGAGGGTTGAATAATATTCTAATCAGGTGTCATAAGGAAATCCATGGGAGCAAATGGAGTAAGGTCTGCAGTCAGGACTGTGTAAGGAAAAAGAAGGCCTCAGAGCTCAGCAGATTAGACACTAATTTCCAGAAAATGGGGCCCGAGTCTCTCCATCACTTGGCCAAATCCACTGTGCTTAACAGAGTGCTACCTTCATCATCAATAAATCTGTATTTTGCCTGTTACTTGTATGTCTTGCTCAATTCTTTGTCTGAGACACCAAGAACGTGGATTCCAACTGGATATCCCACTAATTACAATTAAACATCTTTGCCTGGTGAGGAAACTATGTTGAAGCCCTTTAACATATCTTACTAAGTATTCAGTAAAATCTCTAATAATGCAAATGCTAGATGAACTCAGGGGTGCTTAATCTTTTAACCAGACCTTTATTAATTATTATATGATGCTTAGGACCTCACAAAATTCCTAAGGTTGCCTTTGAACTTGTTATCCTCTTGCCTCAGCTTCCTGAGTTGCTTGGATGCAGATGTACACCACCATACCTGGCCTTTTTAATTTTTAAAGTATTTTCTCAAATGCTTGCCTATGTTGGGTTAACAATTGTTTAAATAAATAATGAATTATTGTGCCACAGTCTGGCAGGGCACAAATAACTGAGCCGCCACAAATCCTTGTAGGTTCAAACAGCAATTATTTATTCCCCAACTCTCATCGGCACTGAATTCACACTACTCGGGAACACACTACTCCCACCGGGCTCCGCAAGCCCAGTCTCCCCAAACCCCTATGAGAACTGCACGGGAACTCCAAAGTAGGGGGCGCACAAGGAAAATTCCTGGAGCCGCCCTATTCCCGGAGCAGGGTCCATATACAACTCAATCAATCCAGCATCACAGCAATTATATACAGCTTAACTCAAATAATCATTTCAATGGTTTGCTGGCATCACCTTTCAACCATTCCCTCTGGCAATATGCCAAGCATTATTCTGACTCAGCAGTGGCTCTCAACATCTCCCCCCTTCTGTTTATTTTTATTTTTATTTTTTTTAGCTTTTTTTAAAAATTTTTATTGTTGGTTGTTCAAAACATTACATAGTTCTTGATATATCATATTTCACACTTTGATTCAAGTGGGATATGAACTCCCATTTTTACCCCGTATACAGATTGCAGAATCACATCAGTTACACATCCATTGATTTACATATTGCCATACTAGTGTCTGTTGTATTCTGCTGCCTTTCCTATCCTCTACTATCCCCCCTCCCTTCCCTCCCCTCCCCTCTTTTCTCTCTACCCCCTCTACTGTAATTCATTTCTCTCCCTTGTATTTTTTTCCCTTTCCCCTCACTTCCTCTTGTATGTAATTTTGTATACCCCTGAGGGTCTCCTTCCATTTCCATGCAATTTCCCTTCTATCTCCCTTTCCCTCCCACCTCTCATTCCTGTTTTATGTAAATCTTCTTCTCATGCTCTTCGTCCCTACTCTGTTCTTAGTTACTCTCCTTATATCAAAGAAGACATTTGGCATTTGTTTTTAAGGTATTGGCTAACTTCACTTAGCATAATCTAGTGCCTTCCATTTCCCTGCAAATTTTATGATTTTTTCAATTTTTAATGCAGAGTAATACTCCATTTTGTATAAATGCCACATTTTTTTTAATCCATTCGTCTATTGAAGGACATCTAGGTTGGTTCCACAGTCTTGCTATTGTGAATTGTGCTGCTATGAACATGGATGTAGCAGTGTCCCTGTAGTATGCTCTTTTTAGGTCTTTAGGGAATAGACCAAGAAGGGGTATAGCTGGGTCAAATGGTGGTTCCATTCCCAGCTTTCCAAGAAATCTCCATACTGCTTTCCAAATTGGCCGCACCAATTTGCAGTCCCACCAGCAATGTTCAAGTGAACCCTTTTCCCCACATCCTCGCCAGCACTTGTTGTTGTTTGACTTCCTAATGGCTGCCAATCTTACTGGAGTGAGATGGTATCTTAGGGTGGTTTTGATTTGCATTTATCTGACTGCTAGAGATGGTGAGTATTTTTTCATGTACTTGTTGATTGATTGTATGTCCTCCTCTGAGAAATGTCTGTTCAGGTCTAGGCCCATTTGTTGATTGGGTTATTTGTTATCTTATTGTCTAATTTTTTTAGTTCTTTGTATACTCTGGATATTAGGGCTCTGTCTGAAGTGTGAGGAGTAAAGATTTGTTCCCAGGATGTCGGCTCCCTATTTACCTCTCTTATTGTTTCCTTTGCTGAGAAAAAATTTTTAGTTTGAATAAGTCCCATTTGTTGGTTCTAGTTATTAACTCTTGTGCTATGGGTGTCCTATTGATGAATTTGGAGCCCGACCCCACAGTATGTAGATCGTAGCCAACTTTTTCTTCTATCAGACCCTGTGTCTCTGATTTGATATCAAGTTTCTTGATCCATTTTGAGTTAACTTTTGTGCATGGCAAGAGAAAGGGATTCAGTTTCATTTTGTTGCATAGGGATTTCCAGTTTTCCCAGCACCATTTGTTGAAGATGCTATCCTTCCTCCATTGCATGCTTTTAGCCCCTTTATCAAATATAAGATAGTTGTAGTTTTGTGGATTGGTTTCTGTGTCCTCTATTCTGTACCATTGGTCCACCTGCCTGTTTTGGTACCAGTACCATGCTGTTTTTGTTACTATTGCTGTGTAGTATAGTTTGAAGTCTGGTATTGCTATACCGCCTAATTCACACTTCCTGCTTAGCATTGTTTTTGCTATTCTGGGTCTTTTATCTATTTCTACAAGAAATGCCATTGGGATTTTGATTGGCATTGCATTAAACCTATAGAGAACTTTTGGTAATATCGCCATTTTGATGATGTTAGTTCTGCCTATCCATAAACAGGGTATATTTTTCCATCTTCTAAGATCTTCTTCTATTTATCTCTTTAGGGTTCTGTGCTTTTCATTGTATTAGTCTTTCACCTCTTTTGTTAGGTTGATTCCCAAGTATTTTATTTTTTTTGAGGATATTGTGAATGGAGTGGTTGTCCTCATTTCCATTTCAGAGGATTTGTCGCTGATATACAGGAATGCCTTTGATTTATACGTGTTGATTTTATATCCTGCCACTTTGCTGAATTCATTTATTAGCTCTAATAGTTTCTTTGTAGACCCTTTTGGGTCTGCTAGGTATAGAATCATGTCATTTGCAAATAGTGATAATTTGAGTTCTTCTTTTCCTATTTTTATGCCTTTAATTTCTTTCATCTGTCTAATTGCTCTGGCCAGTGATTCGAGGACCATGTTGAGCAGAAGTGGTGAGAGAGGGCATCCCTGTCTTGTTCCAGATTTTAGAGGGAATGCCTTCAGTTTTTCTCCATTCAGAATGATGCTAGCCTGAGGCTTAGCGTAGATTGCTCTTACAATATTGAGATATATTTCTGTTATCCCTAGTTTTTCTAGAGTTTTGAACATAAAGGGGTGCTCTACTTTTTCAAATGCTTTTTCTGCATCTATCGAGATGATCATATGGTTCTTATTTTTAAGCCTATTGATGTGGTGAATAACATTTATTGATTTACGTATATTGAACCCGCCTTGCATCCCAGGGATGAATCCTACCTGATCATGGTGCACAATTTTTTTGATATGTTTTTGTATCTGATTTTCCAGAATTTTATTGAGGATTTTTGCATCTAGGTTCATTAGAGATATTGGTCTGTAGTTTTCTTTCTTTGAAGTGTCTTTGTCTGGTTTAGGAATCAGGGTGATGTTGGCCTCGTAGAATGAATTTGGAAGTTCTCCCTCTTTTTCTATTTTCTGAAATAGCTTGAAAAGTATTGGTATTAGTTCCTCTTTAAATGTTTTGAAAAACTCTGCTGTATACCCATCTTGTCCTGGGCTTTTCTTAGTTGGTAGTCTTTTGATGGTTTCTTCTATTTTCTCAATTGATATTGGTGTGTTTAGGTTGTCAATATCCTCCTGACTCAATCTGGGCAGATCATATGACTTAAGAAATTTATCGATGCCTTCACTATCTTCTATTTTATTGGAGTATAAGGATTCAAAATAATTTCTGATTATCTTCTGTATTTCTGAAGTGTCTGTTGTGATATCGCCTTTTTCATTCCATATGCTAGTAATTTGAGTTCTCTCTCTTCTTCTTTTCATTAGCATGGCTAAGGGTCTATCGATTTTGTTTATTTTTTCAAAGAACCAACTTTTAGTTTTGTCAATTTTTTCAATTGTTTCTTTTGTTTCGATTTCATTAATTTCAGCTCTGATTTTAATTATTTTTTTGCCTTCTCCTTCTTTTGCTGTTGTTTTGCTCTTCTTTTTCTAGGATTTTGAGATGAAGTATTAGATCATTTATTTGTTGGTTTTTTCTTTTTTTTAAGGAATGAACTCCAAGCAATAAATTTTCCTCTTAGAACTGCTTTCAATGTGTCCCATAGATTCCGATATGTTGTGTCTGTGTTTTCATTTATCTCTAAGAATTTTTTAATTTCCTCCTTGATGTCTTCTATAGGCCATTGATCATTCAGTAACCTATTGTTCATTCTCCAAGTGATGCATGATTTTTCCTTACTTCTTTTATCATTGATTTTCAGTTTCATTCCATCATGATCAGATAAGATGCATGGTTTTATCTCTACTCCTTTATATTGTCTAAGAGTTGCCCTGTGTCATAATATATGATCTATTTTTGAAAAGGATCCATGTGCTGCTGAGAAAAAATATGTAACTTCTTGATGTTGGGTGGTATATTCTATATATGTCAATTAAGCCTAGGTTATTAATTGTGTTATTGATTTCTATAGTTTCCTTATTCAACTTTTGTTTGGAAGAGCTGTCCAGTGGTGAGAGAGGTGTGTTGAAGTCTACCATGATTATTGTATGGTGGTCTATTAGACTCTTAAACTTGAGAAGAGTTTGTTTGATGAACATAGCTGCACCATTGTTTGGGGCATATATATATTTATGATTGTTACGTCTTGTTGGTGTATGGTTCCCCTGAGCAGTATGTAGTGTTCCTCTTTATCCCTTTTGATTAACTTTGGCTTGAAATCTATTTTATTTGATATGAGTCTGGACACTCCTGCTTGTTTCCGAAGTCCATATGAGTGATATGATTTTTCCCAACCTTTCACCTTCAGTCTATGTATGTCTTTTCCTATCAAATGCATCTCCTGAAGGCACCATATTGTTAGGTCTTGTTTTGTGATCCACTCTACAAGCCTGTGTCCCTTAAATAGTGAGTTTAAGCCATTAACATTTAGGGTTATTATTGAGATAAGGGTTGTTCTTCCAGCCATATTTGTTTATTTATGTTACTAAACATGGTTTGTTTTCCTCTTTGATTATTTCCCCTCCCCTTTACTGTACTACCTCCCGCTGTTGGTTTTTATTGATATTTTCTATTTCCTCTTCCTGTAATATATTGCAGAGGATGTTTTGAAGAGATGGTTTTCTAGCTGCAAATTCTTTCAACTTTTGTTTATCATGGAAGGTTTTAATTTCATCTTCCATCCTGAAGCTTAATTTCGCTGGATAAACAATTCTTGGTTGGAACCCATTTTCTTTCAGTGTTTGAAATATGTTGTTCCAGGATCTTCTAGCTTTCAGAGTCTATGTTGAAAGATCAGCTGTTACCCTGATTGGTTTACCCCTAAGTGTAATCTTCTTCCTTTCTCTTGTAGCTTTTATAATTCTCTCCTTATTCTGTATGTTGGGCATCTTCATTATAATGTGTCTAGGTATGGATCTCTTATGATTTTGCACATTCGGCATCCTGTAGGCTTCTAGGATTTGGGATTCTATCTCATTCTTCAAGTCTGGGAAGTTTTCTCGTATTATTTCATTGAATAGATTGCTCATTCATTTGGTTTTGACCTCTATACCTTATTGTATCCCAATGACTCTTAAGGTTGATCTCTTTATGTTATCCCATATTTCTTGGATGTTCTGCTCATGGTTTCTTAACAGTCTTGCTGAGCTGTCTATGTTCTTTCAAGTTGAAATACTTTGTCTTCATTGTCTGATGTTCTATCTTCTAAGTGTTCTACTCTGCTGGTAGTATTCTCAATTGAGTTTTTAAGTTGGTTTTTTGCTTCCTGCATTCCTAGGATTTCTGTTTGTTTCTTTTTTATAACCTCTATCTCCCTGTATAATTGATCTTTTGCTTCTTGGATTTGTTTATGTAATTCATTGTTGAAGTGGTCGAAGTGGTCTTTCATTGTCTGATTTTGCTGTCTAATGTCTTCCTTGAGACTCCAGATCATCTGAAGCATGTATATCCTGAATTCTTTATCTGACATTTCATATACTGCAGATATTAACTCTTCTAAAGTGGAGTTGACCTGCATTGCTTGTGGTCCTTTCTTTCCTTGTCTTTTTATACTTTTTGCTTTTCTTTCTGCTCGGTGAAACTGTTCTGTTATTGATTTTCCCCCCTATATATTTATATTGCTCTTGTATAGTTGCAAAGTCTCCCTCACAGGTTCGGGCGGTGGCTCTGCCCCTCCTCCAATTGGGGCAATGTGCCTACCATGCCAGCAGGCCGCTGGGCCCGTTCTTTCGGTGGTCACAGGTCTGCCTACCTTGCAGGTGCAGGCAGCGGCTCTGCCCCTCTGCGGGCCACTGGGCCTATTCAGTCTGTCGGTTGCAGGTATGTCTACCTAGCAGGCCCTGGTGGCGGCTCTGCCCCTCCCCCAACGGGGGCGATGGCGGACCACTGGACCTGTTCTACCAGTGGGTCTCAGGTCTGCCTACCTTGCAGGCGCGTGGCACGGCTCTGCCCTTCGATGGGTTCTGGGCCTGTTCTGCTGGTGGGTCTCAGTTCCGCCTAATTTGCAGGCGCAGGGGGCGGCTCTACCCCTCCGCAGGCATCTGGGCCTTTTCTGTCAGTGGGTTGCAGTTCCGCCTAACTTGCAGGTGCATGGGGCAGCTGTGCCCCTCTGCCGGCTGCTGGGTCTGACCTGCTGGTGGGTCGCAGGTCCGCCTACCTTGCAGGTATCGGGGTGGCTCTGCCCCTCCACGGGTTTCTGTGCCTCTTCTGCCGGTGGGTCGCAGGTTCGCCTACCCTGCAGGCACGCGGCGATTCTGCCCCTCCCCAAACCGGGGCAATGTGTCTGGCGGCCCGCTGGGCCTGTTCTGTCAGTGGTTATGGTTCTGCCTACCTTGCAGGCGCGTGGGGCAACTGTGCCCCTCCACGGGTTTCTGGGCATGTCCTGCCGGTGGGTTGCAGGTCAGCCTACCTTGCAGGTGCGCAGCGGCTCTGCCCCTCCCCCAACCGGAGCGATGGTGGGTCACTGGGCCCGTTCTGCTGGTGGGTTGCAGGTCCGCCTACCATGCAGGCACCGGGGTGGCTCTGCCCCTCCGCGGGTTGCTGGGTCTGTTCTGCCGGTGGGTCACAGGTGCGCCTACCTTGCAGGTGCGGGGGGCTGCTCTGCCCCTCCGCAGGTTACTGGGCCTGTTCTCCCCCCTTCTGTTTAATTAAACAATGAGCATGTGGCTTAGGGACCATGCCTGTCTTATGTTGTCCAACACTACATATGGTCCTTACACATCATCAGATGAGCTGACCTCAAGGCATCAGCCTCCTGTTTTAGGTTGGTACCATTGCAATTGGATCTTACCTGTCATTGACTACCGGTCCAGCACACAGCCATACTTGTGGATACGCCTTTGCACCAGTGGGGGGTGAGGTTCTTTGCCTCACCTCTGTTGGCCCCCAAATTTGGCCTTTGCACCAGAGGGGAAGTGAGGTTCTTTGTCTCACTTCTGTTGGCACCCAAATTTGGCCTTGGTGCCACTGGGGGGTGAGGTTCTTTACCTCACCTCTGTTGGCTCCCAAATTTAGCCATGGTGCCAGTGGGGGGGTAAGGTTCTTTGCCTCACCTCTGTTGGCCCCCAAATTTTAGACTATCACAAGTAGAAGAGAGGAGGATATAAAATTCCACGACACCAAGCCAAATGATAGCTCTTTTTGGAAAAATTGTACCACCTTTGACACCATCAGCAAAGATGCCCCAGCACTACCACAATTTGCTGCACCAACAGATAGTTCACAATGCATACAAATGATACATATTTCAGGAAAGTTCTGCAAGCAGTTCAAAGCAGAGGAATCTATCAATATGTCTATTTCCTCCAAAAATAAATCTACTCCTTGATTGAGCATCACTTGTTGAGTTATTATTCATTGATGCATCAGTTTATACAGTTTACTGTGATAGCTATAGAAGAAGCTGTAGTTTGGTTTATTCTTTGTCTTCACTGCCACTGAGATGAAGATAGGAATTCTGGCAATGATGGCTAAAAAGAAATTATGTAACATTCCATCAGGCACTAAGAAAACAATTTTCTGAAGAATTTATATTATCCTGAACAGAATTATTAAATACGATGAAAGGAAAGGTGAAAGTAAACAAACAGATCTGTTAACCACCTTTAGAAAAAATCCTCAACAGCTGTTTACCTAATTTAAATTAAACCATTTAAATCACGTGAATCAAAAAAAAAAAATATTTGGATCCATTTTTTCATGAGCACTCCTCATATATGCTATATGGACATATGCACATACAGACATACAACACAAAACAGAAGTGTGAACACATAATACAATACATACAACACATAACATAATAGTAAAGGCCTTGTAGCTTTGCACAGGTGAAATCTCCATTGCAATGTTTAAAAACTCCACAGTCAAAAAATAGAACTGATCAGAAAAACATTAACTTAAGTCTGTATGAGTTCAAAAAATAAAATAGAACTTTATGATGTGGGAAAAGGAAATGATAAAATAGATATTCTGAAAAAGCATCTTGGTTACCATCTGGGTTTGAATTTTTTTTTTTTTTTTTTGATATCCCATCCTTCTTCCTGTAACTTGCATATTTGTCTGAAGGTAATCCCACAAGCAAACCCCAAGGTTTTTTACATTAGAAATAGGCCTTAATGGTGTTCATTATTCATTAGCCTCCAGGTGTGGGAGAACCACTGTTGCCAATGTAAGAATTACCAACCTGGAGTTCTGGATATCAGCTGTTATGGATTTGAGTCAAATCATCTTCTTTTTGGTCTGCAGAAATCGCTTTGGTTAGTGTCTCTGGAATCCAAATTGACTGCTGTTCTCCCTGTGGAAACACACAAACAGAACCCCGACTCCAGACAATCACTGGGTCAGGACCTTTCCATTGTCCTGTTAAAATATCCTTCCAAAGTACCTTAGGCTTATGTACATTTTTTTGGATACATATGTCTTTCTGCAGCACTAAGCCCTGATGAATCCAAATTTAAAAAGTTTAGAGTAAAAGGGGTTATTTTAAGTTTATCTTTGGGGGATATATACCCCTTTCCAATTCCTTCTTTTTGCTTTAATAAGTACATTTTAATAGTTTGATGAGCTATTTCAACTATGCCTTGTCCCTGTGGATTGTATGGGATTTCTGTTATATGAGTAATGCCAAATGATGAGCAAAATTGTTTAAAAGAGGTAGAAGTATAACCAGGACCATTATCTGTTTTTAACTGTTTTGGAACGCCCACAGTGGCAAAATTTTGTAAGCAATGAGCTATAATATCTTTAGATTTTTCTACAGCATGAAGGGAACCCATCAAAAGTCCGGAAGAAGTATCAACTGTAACATGAAAATATTTTAATTTTCCAAATTCTGGCAAGTCTGTGACGTCCATCTGCCAAATATGGTTAGGTATCAATCCTCTAGGATTGACTCCAAGATTAACTTGTGGTAAAAAGGTCACACAATTTTGACATTGTTTTATTATTTGTCTAGCTTGTTCCTTAGTTATTTTAAAATGCTTTTTTAAAGTATTAGCATTGACATGGAACATTTTATAAAAATTTTTAGCTTCTTCTAGTGTAGAGAAAATATATATGTCATGTGTAGTTTTATCTGCTAAATCATTGCCCAAATTAAGGGCTCCAGGCAATCCTGTATGTGCCCTGATATGTCCTATAAAGAATGGAT
Source organism: Callospermophilus lateralis (assembly GCF_048772815.1). Taxonomy (NCBI): domain Eukaryota; kingdom Metazoa; phylum Chordata; class Mammalia; order Rodentia; family Sciuridae; genus Callospermophilus; species Callospermophilus lateralis. Next base: position 131,445,598 of record NC_135310.1, on the reverse strand, counting down.
CTTTTCTGCCTCAGATTAGACTTTGTATAGTGGAAAACAAAGAGAAAACAGGAGAGGATGGGGAAATCCTACCAGCATCTTCAAGGGATACTATAGCATTAACTATATACTGGGTATCAGAAAATAAATTAAATACAGAATCTTTAAACATCACAAAAGCTTGTAATACTGCATTAAGCTCTACCTTTTGAGCTGATTGTTTAGGTATAAAAATGTAAAAGTTTGATCAGGGGTAACTACTGCTGTTGTACCATTATTTGACCTATCAGTGAATATATTTGGAGCATTCATAATAGGTGTTTTTCTTGTCATTTTTGGAAAAACTACAGGATGCAAAGAGCAAAAAGACAATAAAGGATTAGATGGTAAGTGATTATCAAATGAAACATTAGATTGACACATGATTATTGCCCAAGTATTTAACTCATTAGCCAACTCATCAATTTGATCTATAGTATATGGAGTAATAATTTTATTGGGAGAAATTCCAAACACTCCCTTTGCTGCTTTTATTCCTTCAAGTATTAATTGTCCTACAGCTTCAGGATACCTAGTAAGAATAGTGTTAGGAGAGTAAGATAAATGTATCCACAATAATGGATCTTCTTTCCAAAATACTCCTGTAGGAATATTTTTTGTTGGTATTACAATAAATAATAAAGACAAACATATCAATTCTATCCAAATGCATGTTTTCCATATATGTTTCAATAATTTTCAATGCCTTTCTTGCTTCAGGCGTTAACATGTGGGGTGAATTTGGATCTGATGGACCTTTTAGGATATCAAATAAAGGTCCCAACTCTCCTGTTGGTATGCCTAGATAAGGCCTCATCTAATTTATGTCTCCTAATAACTTTTGAAAGTCGGTAAGTGATTTGAGTTGATCTACTCGTATTTGAATTCTTGGTGGATGGACCATGGTTGAGGATAATAGAACTCCTAAATAATTAATTGGAAAATTTAATTGTACTTTATCTATTGTTATCTCTAGATTATAATTTTTAATAAATTTGTAAGTGTGGCATAACATTTTAGCAAAGTGTTTTTATCTTTATGTGGTAATAATACGTCATCCATATAGTGAAATATTTGTAGTTCAGAATTTTAAATTCTAAGTGGCTGGATTGCTTTGTTAACATAAATTTGACACATAGTTGGGCTGTTATCCATCCCTTGAGGGAGTATTTTCCATTCATATCTCTGATCGGGACCTTCATGATTCAGTGCAGGGATAGTAAATTCAAAACGTCGACTATCCTCAGGATGAATTGTAATTGAAAAAAAAAACAATCTTAATATTTATAGATAAAACATACCAGATTTTTGGCAAAGCAGACAATTGGGGAATCCCCGATTGAGCAGGTCTCATAATAACCATCTCATTATTAATGACTCTTAAATCTTGCAATAATCTCCATTTACCAGATTTCTTTTTGATGAGAAAAATGGAAGTATTATGGAGAGATACGGAAGGTTGTATATGTCCCTTCGCTAATTGTTGTTTGACCAGGTCATAGGCTACTTGTATCTTTTCTTTAGTCTGGGGCCACTGCGGAACCCATACTGGTCCTTCTGATTTCCAAGTAATTTTGATTGTCTCAGTGGCCCCTTCTGAAAAACCAATCCATGTCTATTTATTCCTTGATATATTTGAGTTCATGTTGCTATACCTTGTTCTTGTTCTCCTAATCTTTTTTTTCCCCTAAAACCTTGTCTAGCCCTAATAGTGGGCACATTTGGAGTGATGTTATTTGTTAATGTCAAACCTAATTGATCTAGGACATCTCGTCCCCATAAATTTATAAGAAGATGATCCAATACATATGGCTGTATAGTTCCTTCACATCCTTCAAGATCCTTCCAATCTAATATCATTGCACTTCTATGGGTATTACTCGCCATTCCTAGGCCTTGAAGCATTTGAGTGGCTTGTTGTAATGGCCAATGTTTTGGCCATTCTTGATGAGATATAATGCTAAGGTCTGCACCTGTATCCAGTAGCCCATTAAATTCATGTCCTTGAATATTTAGTTTTAGCATGGGGTAAGAATCTAAATTTAAAGACAGCAGAGCCCAATCTACACCTGTGAAGCCTAATCCCCTGGAACCTCTTTCTATAGTACTACCAGAAAATTTACCATGCAGGATGGGTATTATTAATAACTGTGCTATTCTATCTCCTGATGAAATTACTGATATGCATCTTGGAGAACTAGCTATAATTTTTATTTCACCTTCATAATTGGAATCAATTACCCCAGGACTTATCATAAGTCCTTTTAGAGTAGAAGAACTGCATCCCAATAATAAGCCTACTGTTTTTTGGGGAAGAGGTTCTTTTACCCCTGTGGGAATGATTTGAACTCCCGTCTCTGGAGTTAGTACTGCTCTGGCGGAGGTGCGGTTGTCCAATCCTGCGCTCCCTGATTTGTCTGATGAGAAATCTAATGGACAATGTGTCCTGGGTACTACCCTGATGGTGTCGCTGGGTTCCTCCAGTGCCCTGTATATTTGTGGTTGTGGACCTCAGAGCGTTGGGCCCCCCTGTCCATTTTTTGGCAATGGAGCCCGGTGCTTTTCTCCATGATATCATGGGTAAAAACTTGGTCCTTGTCCATTTTTTGATAACCCTCTATGGTGGTTTGAGAATTGCATTCATTAACCCAATGTCTCCCTCTATGGCATTGTGGGCAAATACCCAGTGCCGCAGTCTGGCTGGGCACAATTCAGGAACCACTTTTCAAAAGAAACGAACTTTATTTTTAGAACCAAACATGCCAAAGAAAACAGCTCCTCAGGAAAAACCTTCAGAGCCCAACTGCCACCACTGGCTTCCCTCAAGCCTCTGCCTCCCCCACTCCTCCTACTCTTGTTGCTGCTGATCCTCATAACGTCCCTTTTCTAACAACATATCTAGATTTCTCTGAGGATAACCAGCTGCTGCATTTCGCCTAGCCGTCTCCATGCAAAATTCCTCATTGGCAACCTTCCATAACAAATATTTTCCTCCATTTAGCACAGCTTTACACATGCTAGCCCAATCTGGTGGCTTCATATCCACATTGGTAATGGATTCAACCAGGCTTATAGTGAAGGGTGCTTGAGGGCCATAGGTTGTTAGAGCCTCCTTTAACTGCTTTAGTGTTTTGAAATCTAGAGCATGGTGAATTTGCTGCCCTCCTGCCTGCTCAAGTACAGGGCATGCTAATCTTTGAGGTCCTGTCTCAGGATCCCATCAATCAACTGCAGGGGTTGTGGGCCACTCAGCTGTCTCCATAGGTGGATCTGTTTGTTGAATTACACCCTCTGGTGATAGAATGGTGTTAGTAGCAGCCTCCTGTTGTAGCTTCCCCCCTAATAGCTGTTTCTCCTCTAAGCTTTCTTCCTTTAAATTTTCTTCCTTTGTCTGACTAGCTGGAGAGACCTTCTCTTTTGCTTGATCTAACATGTTTTCTATCATAGTCTGAACCTCTAACAATTTACTTAACACTCTTTCTGTTTGCTTTTTACTAATTTCTGATCCAATATTTCTACTATAAAGATAACACAAAACAAAACTGAAACAGAATGAAACCAAAATGGAACAACAATGCATTGTATCAATTTTGCTATCTTCTTGAAATGTATATTCGTGGTCTATTTCTATCTCTATCTCAGGGGAGAACAACTTCAAACCTTGAGCCAACCATTTTCCCGAATTTGCCTTAGAAAATTCTAGGGACAGGCAACTTGAAATAAAAACAAAATAAATCAAAACAAGAATACATTGTTTTTTGAAGTGGTCACCCATTCTCTCGCTTTTCCTCAGGGGTGGCCAATTTCACTTACCTCCAAGCTTCAGATGTTCCCTGCACGGGCCACCAAATGCTGCAGTCTGGCTGGGCACAAATAACTGAGCCACCACAAAGACTTGTAGGTTCAAACGGCAATTCTTTATTCCCCAACTCTCACTGGCACTGCACTCACACTTATCGGAAACACACTCCCCGAATACCCCCCACCCCTCCCCCCACCACGAGAACTCCAAAGTAGCTGGCGCCCAAGGCAGATTCCTGGAGCCGCCCTATTCCTGGAGCAGGGTTCATATACAACTCAATCAATCCAGCATCACAGCATTTATGTACAGTTTAACTCAAATCATCATCTCATCTCAATGGTTTTGACTTCACCTTTGAACCATTCCCTCTGGCAATACGCCAGGTGTTATTCTGACTGGGCTGTGGCTCTCAACAATTGAGTTAACTTTATTCAGTTACTTATATTGGCAAGATTTTATCTATATATTAACAAGTTGATCCAGTAAAGTATTAGTTTATTAAGATGAACTAAGATAAATTCCAATTGTGTTGTTGAGCTTGTTGAGTTTGAATGCTTTGTTGCCCTGTATAGAAATTGTAAACCCCCACCCCCTACCCTTTGCCATGATAATAACCAATGATACTGATGGCATAAATATCACTCATACAGAGATCCCTTGTACAGTCAATACATCCTGCTGGTTCACAAATTGTCTAAACCCTGCTATGAAAGCCAAACATATATTTATCTTCAGAGTGCCCCAGCAATCTGGCTTCCAGTGAACCTGTCCAGAGAGTGGAGGAGTCCATGGGATGTGGAGATGAAGAATTTTCTGAATGAGATCCTACACTGGACAAGGCTGCAATGAGCCTCATCATTGCTGGGATTATTGCCCTGGTAGCCACCATCGCCACCACAGCCACTGAGGCTGCTTCACTCACTCAGAGTATCCAGACTGCTCAGACTGTAAACAATTTGTCTACTGCCATGGCAGAAGACTTTGCTGTTCAAAATGACTTAAATAAACTGTCCCAAGCCACAATTTAATTCATTCAACAAGAACTAGGTCTCCACTAGGAACAACTAGACATTCTGTTTGTGTTGCACAGGCTCACTTGAGACCTAAATTTCATAGTATTTGTGTTACCCAATATGCTGTATCTGAAAATGTAACCTTACGGTCCTCCTATCTTTCTCAGTATATTAAGGGTGCTTGGGATACAAACTATGTTATGACTATGCATAACCTTACCAAGGCAATTGTCAAAATCAAGGAGACTAAGGTGTCTATCTTGACAACCTCTTCTTTCTTCCAGGGATTGACTGAACATTGGAAAAATCTGAGAGCCAAATTATTTAATCCTTATAATGCTATTACTCTGGCCCTGCTGTTTATAATAGTGATAATATTTTCTTGTGTTGTGAGACACTTATGTAACCATGTGAAGGCCACCGAATGAAAAACAGCAATGCTGGCTGAAGTCCTTGCAGCTCAGAGCAGGGAGATGTGGGGACAATGCATGAAGTACTGTATACATGTTAAGGGCATCTGAGTGGCAGGCCACTCCCCTCATTATAGACATGTGAGCGGCAGGCTGCTTACACTGTGCGCACAGCCCTGGATTGAGGCCATGTATTACAGTCCCTGTGTTAGCTCCAAGGCCCACTCCTTGATTGGTCACTGAAAGGACAGCAGACATTGCATTAGTGGATGCCTGTAATCTGCTTAGCTACTGCCTGAGTGTATATACATGGTAAATGCACAATAAAATCAGACTTGCTTCTTGCTTGGTCTCTGGAGGTCTTGATTAGTGACTCTGCAGCCACACTCTCCTCTACCCTGTTCCGTGGACCTCCTGACTGGATGAGAGAGAGAGACCATGCACCATAATTAGAATATATAGTCCTTATCTTCCTGCTTTATAAACTACACCTTGGCCACCAAATTTTATGAGCATATTTGTGCTTATTGAAATGTCTTTTAGGTATTGCTAAAGATGGTGGTATATAGATTGAATTGGAAGAAATAGTAAAATATATTTGAGCTTATTGACTACAAAATATTCTTCTTTAATTGATATAAAGTACAGCCAACTCATTGAATTTCAAGATGTTTCTAGTAGTACTCTAGTAAAAAATTTTATTTAATTTTTTAAGTTTACAGATAAATATAGTTTGAGCCTCAACTATTATGTGTTCAAAATATATTAGTCACTTTTGTAGTTTATTTTTATTTTGGCTATATTTGTTATGGCTTAAAGTTTAACTTAATTTTTTTTAAACATTATTTATGCCAGATTTTATTAAATGAAGTTAAATTTATGACCATAATTGTTGGCATAAAATGTACCAAATCTAAAGAGTTTAGTGTAACAAAGCCAAATGTTTATTTATGGATCAATTTTTATTAATTTCTATTTCCTACATGATTGCCATCAAAGAAAACATTATGTGGTACTAAAAGGAATATTTTAAACCTATTTCTTTTGATATTTTACTGATCCACAGGGCATCCTTACTGGGATGTGGAGACTTGCCTGTGTTATTTTATTAAAACTGAATAAAAGTGGTGGGATAAAATCTTTATGTTTATGGAGTTCTATGAATTCATCTAGGCATTTTTAGTGCTTTGCTTTATATGTCAAAATACACTAGCCACACATCTAGAAAGTTTCTTTCTTGAGGAAAAGTTGTAAAATGAAATTTTTATGTCTGTATGGGGGCGAGTTTGAATAAAACTATTAAAAGCACTTAATATGGTGAACAATGGTCACATAATTAAAATGTTCACATGAGAATATCATGTAATAAATTATGTAAATAATGTGATACACATGTTTATAAATAAAGAGTATATATATCTTAAAATAGATTAAGTACATTATACATGATTAAATATATAGTACTTAAGTACATTATACATGATTAAATATATAGTACTTACATTGTTATGATGGAAGGGCATTAACATACAGTGTATATGGTTCAATTAGATTAAATGTCTATTTCTTCATACTGACATAAGATGTGAGAATAACATGATTTTTATGTAAACAAATACAGGGGATAATTTAGAGAGATTTTCATCTTTGAGTTAAAATGGCAGAGAGAAAGGCCTTTTCCGTTGAATGCCAGGGGAGAAATAATCCTCCATTTTGCTTTCTAAGATTAGTGAAATATGATAAACTAAATATGATAAACTCTTAATTTATGGAATTTATTTTCAATTAAGCTTATTAAACATATTGACACAAGGATTAGGAGGAATTTAGGATTAAAGCTAATTGACTGGTAATAATAAAGGCTGACCTTCAATTCAAGTGAGGGCTTTAAGAATATCAGCTACTAGGATACAGAATAAGATTTGTCTAAAGGATTAGATTAAATTAGCATGCTTCATCTTTTTCTCTTTGATAACTGGAATATTGGAATGATTGCTAAAAGTAAAATGTAAAATATTAGGGAAAGGAGAGTTTCTAAATTTTTAGGGATGGATAGAAAAATGTGTAGGCAATCAAGATATGTCATGCTTTGTAGCTTACTACAGGTTGGAGAATTTAGAGGTTATTATTGTTATTATTATTATTATTATTATTAATTGCTGGAGTATAATTCTCTGAGTATCCAAAAAGATCAGAGAAAAAAATGTGAAAGTAATACTAAGAAGAAAAATCTTTGGATATATTTGATTATGTAATAAGTATTTGATTATGTAAAAAAGAATTTGTGTTTGTCAGATAAGATTCTTGTTGGAGAGAGAGAAAGAGGAAAAAAGGGAAAGAAGGAATGAATTACTTTGTCCTAGATATCTGAAATGTCATTTATTTTTATTTTTTTTATTGGTTGTTCAAAACCTTACAAAGCTCTTGACATATCATATTTCATACATTAGCATACATTAGCTTCAAGTGAGTTATGAACTCCCATTTTTACCCCAAATACAGATTGCAGAATCACATGGGTTACACATCCACATTTTTACATAATGCCATAATAGTAACTGTTGTATTCTGCTACCTTTCCTATCCTCTACTATCCCTCCTCCCCTCCCCTCCCATCTTGTCTCTCTACCCCATCTACTGTAATTCATTTCTCACCTTGTTGATTTTCCCATTCCACTCACAACCTCTTATATGTAATTTAGTATAACAATGAGGGTCTCCCTCCATTTCCACACAATTCCCCTTTTCTCTCCCTTTCCCTCCCACCTCATGTCTCTGTTTAATGTTAATCTTTTCTTCCTGCTCTTCCTCCCTGCCCTATTCTTAGTTGCTCTCATTACATCAAAGAAGAAATTTGGTATTTGTTTTTTAGGGATTGGCTAGCTTCACTAAGCATAATCTGCTCTAGTGCCATCCATTTTCCTGCAAATTCCATGATTTTGTCATTTTTTAGTGCTGCGTAATACTCCATGGTGCATAGATGCCACATTTTTTTAATCCATTCATCCATTGAAGGGCATCTGGGTTGATTCCACAGTCTAGCTATTGTGAATTGTGCTGTTATGAACGCCGATGTGGCAGTATCCCTGTAATACGCTCTTTTAAGGTCTTCAGGGAATAGTCCGAGAAGGGCAATAGCTGGATCAAATGCTGGTTCCATTCCCAGCTTTCCCAGGAATCTCCATACTGCTTTCCAAATTGGCTGAACCAATTTGCAGTCCCACCAGCAATGTACAAGAGTAACCTTTTCCCCACATCCTCGCTAGCACTTGTTGTTGTTTGACTTCATAATGGCTTCCAATCTTACTGGAGTGAGATGGTATCTTAGGGTGGTTTTGATTTGCATTTCTCTGACTGCTAGAGATGGTGAGCATTTTTTCATGTACTTATTGATTGATTGTATGTCCTCCTCTGAGAAGTTTCTGTTCAGGTCCTTGGCCCATTTGTTGATTGGGTTATTTGTTATCTTATTGTCTAATCTTTTTAGTTCTTTGTATATTCTGGATATTAGGGCTCTATCTGAAGTGTGAGGAATAAATATTTGTTCCCATGATGTAGGCTCCCTATTTACCTCTCTTATTGTTTCTCTTGCTGAGAAAAAACTTTTCAGTTTAAGTAAGTCCCATTTGTTGATTCTTGCTATTAACTCTTTTGCTATGGGTGTCCTATTAAGGAATTTGGAGCCCGACCCCACTATATGTAGATCGGAGCCAACTTTTTCTTCTATCAGACGCAGAGTCTCTGATTTTATATCTAGCTCCTTGATCCATTTTGAGTTAACTTTTGTGCATGGTGAGAGGAGGGGGTTCAGTTTCATTTTGTTGCATATGCATTTCCAGTTTTCCCAACACCATTTGTTGAAGATGCTATCCTTCTTCCATTGCATGCTTTTAGCCCCTTTATCAAATATAAGATAGTTGTAACTTTGTGGATTGGTCTCTGTGTCCTCTATTCTGTACCATTGGTCCACCTGCCTGTTTTTGTACCAGTACCATGCTATCTTTGTTATTATTGCTCTGTAATATAGTTTGAAATCTGGTATCGCTATACCGCCTTATTCACACTTCCTGCTTAGAATTGCTTTTGCTATTCTGGGTCTTTTATTTTTCCATATGAATTTCATGATTGCTTTATCTATTTCTACAAGCAATGCCTTTGGGATTTTGATTGGCATTGCATTAAACCTATAGAGAACTTTTGGTAATATCGCCATTTTGATGATGTTAGTTCTGCCTATCCATGAACAGTGTATATTTTTCCATCTTCTAAGATCTTCTTCTACTTCTCTCTTTAGGGTTCTGAAGTTTTCATTGTATAAATCTTTCACCTCTTTTGTTAGGTTGATTCCCAAGTATTTTTTTTTTTTTGAGGATATTTTGAATGGAGTGTTTTTCCTCATTTCCGTTTCAGAAGTTTTGTCGCTGATATACAGGAATGCCTTTGATTTATGCGTGTTGATTTTATATCCTGCCACTTTGCTGAATTCATTTATTAGTTCTAGTAGTTTTTTTGTAGACCCGTTTGGGTCTTCTAGGTATAGATTCATGTCATCCACAAATATTGATAATTTAAGTTCTTTTTTTCCTATTTTTATGCCTTTAATTTCTTTCGTCTGTCTAATTGCTCTGGCCAGTGTTTCGAGAACTATATTGAATCGAAGTGGTGATAGAGGGCATTCCTGTCTTGTTCCAGATTTTAGAGGGAATGCCTTCAATTTTTCTCCATTCAGAATGATGCTAGCCTGAGGCTTAGCATAGATAGCTTTTACAATGTCAAGGTAATTTCCTGTTATCCCTAGTTTTTCTAATGTTTTGAACATAAAGGGATGCTGTACTTAGTTGAATGCTTTTTCTGCATCTATCGAGATGATCATATGGTTCTTATCTTTAAGTCTATTGATGTGGTGAATAACATTTATTGATTTCTGTATATTGAACCAGCCTTGCATCCCAGGGATGAATCCTACTTGATCATGGTGCACAATTTTTTTGATGTGCCTTTGTATCCTATTTGCCAGGATTTTATTGAAGATTTTTGCATCTAGGTTCATCAGAGATATTGGTCTGTAGTTTTCTTTCTTTGAGGTGTCTTTGTCTGGTTTCAGAATCAACGTGATGTTGGCCTCATAGAATGAATTTGGAAGAGCTCCCTCTTTTTCTATTTCCTGAAATAAGTTGAAAAGTATTGGTATTAATTCTTATTTAAAGGTTTTGTAAATATCCACTGTATACCCATCTGGTCCTGGGCTTTTCTTGGTTGGTAGTCTTTTGATTGCTTCTTCAATTTCATCCATTGATATGGTCTGTTCAAATTGTATGTATCCTCCTGACTCAGTCTGGGAAAATCATATGTTTTAAGAAATTTATCGATGTCTTCACTGTCTTCTATTTTATTGGAATACAGGTTTTCAAAATAATTTCTAATTGTCTTCTGTATTTCTGTAGCATCTGTTGTGATATTGCCTTTTTCATCCCGTATGTTAGTAATTTGAGTTCTCTCTCTTCTCTTCGTTAGCATGGCTAAGGGTCTGTCAATCTTGTTTATTTTTTTGAAGAACCAACTTTTAGTTTTGTTAATTTTTTCAATAGTTCCTTTTGTTTCAATTTTATTGATTTCTCCTCTGATTTTAATTATTTCTTGCCTTCTGCTGCATTTGCTGTTGTTTTGTTCTTCCTTTTCTAGGACTTTGAGATGAGGTGTGAGTTCATTTATTTGTTGGTTTTTCTTTTTTTTTGAGGAATGACCTCCAGGCGATGAATTTCCCTGTTAAAACTTTTTTCATTTCATCCCATAGATTCTGATAAGTTGTGTCTGTATTTTCATTTATCTCTAAGAATTTTTTGAATTTCTCCTTTATGTCTTCTGTAACCCCTTGATCATTCAGTAACATATTGTTCATTTTCCATGTGATATAGGATTTTCCCATCCTTCTTTTATCATTGATTTCCAGTTTCATTCTATTATTATCAGATAAAATGCATGGTATTATCTCCACCCCTTTATATTTACTGAGGGTTGCCCTATGGCATAATATGTGGTCTATTTTTGAGAAGGATCCATGTGCTGCTGAGAAAAAAAGTATATCCACTTGATGATGGTTGATATATTCTATATATGTCAGTTAAGTCTAGGTTATTGATTGTGATATTGAGATCTATAGTTTCTTTATTCAACTTTTGTTTGGAGGATCTGTCTAATGGTGAGAGAGGTGTGTTGAAGTCACCCATAATTATTGTGTTGTGGTCTATTTGATTCTTGAACTTGAGGAGAATTTGTTTTATGAACGTCGCAGCACCATTGTTTGGTGCATAAATATTGATAATTGTTATGTCTTGTTGGTGAATGGTTCCTTTTAACAGTATATAATGTCCTTCCTTATCCCTTTGGATTAACTTAGTCTTGATGTCGATTTTATTCGATATGAGGATGGCCACCCCTGCGTGCTTGCGAGGACCGTGTGCATGGTATATATTTTCCCAGCCTTTCACCTTCAGCCTGTGTATGTCTTTTCCAGTCAGATGTGTCTCCTGGAGGCAGCATATTGTTGGATTTGTTTTTTTAATCCATGTTACCAGTCTATGTCGCTTTATTGGAGAGTTTAAACCATTAACGTTTAGAGTTACTATTGCTATATGGTTTGTACTTCCACCCATATTTGATTATTTGTCTCTCTCTTTTTTTTAATTTAGTTTGTTTCTCCATGATTAGCCTTACCCCCTCCATCTGTCTTTACTGAGGTTCTTCCCACTGTTGGCTTTGGTTATTGTTTTTCATTTCTTCCTCGTGTAGTGTTTTGCTCAAGATGCTTTGCAATGCTGGTTTTCTGGCTGCAAATTCTTTTAGCTTTTGTTTATCATGAAAGATTTTTATTTCGTTGTCATACCTGAAGCTTAATTTTGCTGGATACAGAATTCTTGGTTGGCATCCATTGTCTTTCAGTGTTTGAAATACGTTGTTCCAGGATCTTCTCGCTTTCAGCGTCTGTGATGAAAAATCCGTTGTTAACCTTATTGGTTAACCCCTGAATGTAATCTGCCTCCTTTCTCTTGTAGCTTTAATATTTTCTCTTTGTTCTGTATATTGGATATCTTCATAACAATGTGTCTTGGCGTTGGTCTACTTTGATTTTGTATGCTCGGTGTCCTGTATGCATCTACAATTTGTATATCTGTTTCCTTTTTTATTTCTGGATAGTTTTCTGTAATTATTTAATGTAGCAGGTTACTCATTCCCTTGGTTTGAATCTCTGTACCTTCCTCTATCCTGATGACTCTTAAATTTGTTTTTTTAATGTTATCACATATCTCTTGGATGTTTCTCTCATGATTTTTAACCAGCCAATCAGAGTTGGCTAGACTCTTTTCAAGATAATATATTTTGTCTTCATTATCTGACATTCTGCCTTCTACTTGCTCCACTCTATTGGTGATGCTCTCGTTTGAGTTTCTAATTTGGTTTATAATTTCCTTCATTTCTAAGATTATTGTTTGATTCTTTTTTATAATCTCTATCTCCTGATAAAGATGCTTAACTTCTTCTTTTATCTGTTTTTGTAATTCATTCTCAATGTGTTCTTTCACTGCTTGAATTTGCTGTATCATATCCTCTTTAAGGTTCCATTCCATCTGTCTAAGGTATTCCTTGAGTTCTTTATATGACCATTTTTCTGATGGATCTATATCCTCCTTAATATTTAGGCTTTCCTGCATTGTTTGTACTCCTTTTCTTCCTTGCTTTTTCATGTTGCTCATATTGCTTTTTGTTCTGTTTGACTACTGAGTTACTGTTTACTCCTATAAATTTATTTGATGCTTGGGAGGAAAGGTATTATAGGGGAAGGGAAGAAGTCACCAAAGAGAATGAGAGTAAGCAGGCAGAATTCAAGGAAGGGGGAATATGAGAATTGAAAAGAAATGCAAAGACAGAAGAAAAGAAGAGAGAGAGAAAAGAAACAGAAAATTAAAAAGAATTAAAAAGAAATCATAATAGCAATAATAAAAATGAAAATTAGTATTAAAAAAATAAAATAAAATAAAATGAATTAAAAAAAATTTTAGGAAAACAACAACAACAACAACGAAAACAAAACAAAACCAAAAAAAAAATTAATAAATGCAGTCTTAGAGTTCGATTCACTATTCTTCCAGTAGGTGGAGCTGTGTCCACCGGGCCAAGCTTCTCCTCTCAGTAGGCGGAAGCCAGTCACTGTGCAGCAGCTCTTCCTCCTGGACTGGGCGGGTCTCCAATCCTGAGGGCACCGGTGACACTCACCACAATATTGGCTACACGCCAAGTCTGCTGCTCCTGTGAGCCCTGTTTTCATGAACGCCTGGGCACATTCTCCCTGTCTGCCATTCCCTTGGACCCTAAGTTTGTAGAGTTTGGGGCTGAGAACCCCCAGCGAATTTGCTTGCCCTCTGGTAGCCACGCCCCTGGAAGCTGGTGCAAGAGACCTCAGTTGTCAGCACTGGTGGTAGCGGTAGCTGGGATTTCCGCGCCATGGGTCCTGCGCCACTCCTGATTCCCCCGTGCGGGCAGGGCTGTTCGTAGAGCCAGGCGGGTGGGGCCTTTCGCAGTGCCCGGCAGGCAGGAGCTGTCCACACGAGCGCGGGGTGGGGGAGTGGGGTGGTCGTTTGCAGCGCCGAACCACCAGAGGTGGTTCACAGAGCTGGGAAGGCAGGGCCCAGCCAGGCAGCGGCCTTTCATATGCTCGCTGCAATGTGTGAGCAGCGGGAGTTCGGTGGAGGCCAGGGGGACTGTGCCCCCGCGGGAGCAGTTCACACGAGCGTGGGGGTGGGTGTTGGGTGGGGGGTGGTGTGGTCGTTTGCAGCGCGGAACCGCCAGAGGCGGTTCACAGAGCCAGGCCCATGGGGCCCAGCCAGGCAGTGGCCGTTCGTGTGCTCGCTGCAATGTGTGGGCAGCGGTTGTTCAGCGGCGGCCGGAACTGCGCCCCCATGGGAGCTGTTCACAGGAGCGCGGGGGTAGAGGGGTGGGGGTCGTCGTTCACAGCGCCGAGCAGGCGGGGGGGAGGGGGTGGTCGTTTGCAGTGCTGAACCGCCTCTGCGCCAGGCCGGCTGGGGCCCAAGCAGGCTGTGGCCGTTTGTAAGATTGCTGCAAAGTGTGGGCAGCGGGAGTTCGGCGTTGGCCAGCGGGATCCGCGTTGCCAAGATTCACTTGTCTGGAACAAACTGACCCCTCCAATAGACTTACTAATTACGGCAGGTCTCCTTTCAGCAGAATTTTGCTGGAAGTCCCTCAGCAGGTCGCATGTAGGTGTATTAATGGACCTCTCTGCTCCCGTTACTGCGGAGGCATTGAAAGTGCTGCCTCCTCACCGGCCACCATGTTGGGTCCCCTTGAAATGTCATTTCTTAATAATTCTTTTAAAAAGTGAATTTGTATTGTCCTTAGTTGAATATATACCTCTACATATATTTAATATAACATGGTTGCCAGAACAAAAACTGGGTAAAATAGGTTAATTGTAATAGGTTAGTTTTTCATCTAGATATAAAGAGAGAGGGATAGGAGAAAGAAGTGAAAATGAATTGACCATGATTCAATTAAAATTAGTGATTTATCCTGAGATTTTATTGGCCATTGGTTTTATGCTACATTTTAATAGACACTGAAGGTGATAAAAATAAAACACTATCATATCTTTACAGACCTTATTATGTGGAAGAAAGCAAAATTGTATTGACACAATAATAATAAAAGCTAGGGAAAAGAATCATTCTAGTGGTACACACAAAGAACCACAATCATGCACTGCCTAACAATGTTTAAATGATAGACCACATATAGGTAGTGGTCTCATAAAATATAATGGAGTTAAAAATTTCTTATAGCTTAATCACAAATTGTTGCTGTCAAAATGTCATTTGCAACATATTACTCACATATTTGTTGTGATGTAAAACTATGCTATAAGTCTTACAAAACATAGCATATACAATTATGTATAATACATAATACTTGATAATAATAAATGATTGTTATTAGCTTTCATATTTACTGTTCTATACTAAAATTTTGAAATGTACTTCTATTTATAAATAAAGTTTACTGATACATTGGCTGCAGGCTTATACATGTTAGCTGAGTTTCCTTTGTCACTGCACTATTTTATCTTATGCTTGCTTTAATCTTGTGGTGTTTTGTTCATCATGGCATGAGGAGCAACTGGTTCTACTGAATAGACTAGTGTGTGGTAGGCTATAGCATCTAGGATTGTGTGCATATGTGCTATGATTTTTACACAATGGTGAAATCCCTGATGACATGTGTTTGTGTAAACACTAATCAGCCCTAGGAAAGCCAGCAGTAAGATAAGAAAGACTCTTAAGGAATTTGATAAGAAGATGTAGAGGGAAGCTGGCTGTTTCTCTTATCTGCAATCTTTAGTTGAAATCAAAGCAGAGTGACTTTTGTTGTAAAGGAAAAGAATAAAATCCTAAAAAACCTGAAGAAATTCCTCTGTGCAGTGGGCATGAAACCTATCCTATATCTTTCCTGCTTGGTTATGGCCCTTGTTGAATATTGGTCTGCTGCCACTGAAGAGTGTGCTTGGAATAAAATGTCCAAATCCTCTCCATTGAGTCCTCTAGGTTCTTTCTTTTCTTGGGACATTTGCATCCCTGTGGTTGAAAAACTGATACAGACAGCAGAATCCCAAAGAATAATGGGTGAGTAGACTCCTGACTGCAAAGGTCATGGGGTCTCCTGGGGAAATTGTGGGCTGGCAACAAGCCTTGATGGGACTTACCTATCAGAGGGGTTAAGGTCCACTGAATGCATTTGGGGATACCACCAAAACACAAAGAGTGGAACTATAAGTTTGGAAGCAGCATCCAAAATATTTGTGAGAAAGCAAAATAACACTAGAGTAGTCATGGGAAAGTGAAAGAAAATAGAGAACGCCACTGCAGTGGTAACAAAATCCCTGTTGTGTGAATTAAAGTTAGTTAGAGAAATGGAGTTATCTATTTAGGCTTAGTTCTGCAGAGTACAGAAATGGTTAAAACTAAAAAGAGATTCTCATTTAGCCCAGGTTAACTTAGGATGTGTTGTCATGAAACTTAGAACTTATAGATGAACATCTGCAGGTCATGGCCTGCCTTTATACTAAATTAAGATAACATCATTTGTCCAGAACATCACTAGGAATAGTGAAAACTGAGACCCTCAGACATGGGAGCCACTCAGGAAGTCCACTCTTTCTGGTGATTCGGAAGTTGAGGTGGAGTATGAATATGTAATGGAAGCTAGACTGGTAATGGTTGAAAAGTTAAAGACCCAGCAGGAACATCTTGAAGGGGCCAATGCTGATATGCTCCCTGCTCCAGAGAGTGACTTATGTACCACCATATGAGACATGAGACCACTTACACTGGCAGAGCTGTGATATTGGGGGCCAAGGTCAGACAGAAAAACAGAAAGCATAATGGCATGTTTGCTCCACTTGAGGGACACTAGAGCAGATGGGATAATGTTGAATTGTACAGAATTTTCTAAAATGGCTTCAGTAACTACTCACCTTGATTTATATAAGTGAATTTATGACAGTACTGCTGATAAAAATGTGGAGTTAGTACTAGTTCAGCACTCAAAATTCATGGCCAAATTCAGGAGATATTCTTATGTCCAGGGATATCTTGGCCTGTGGAAGAATTACAAGAATATTTACAGAAACTGGGGTAAAATATGCTATTTATGTGCAGCCTTTCCCAGGAATAGAAAGTATGATTTTCACTGTTGAGATGAGAGATAAATAGTTACACACATATCCTCCATCTATTTATGTTGCCCTGATATCAAAGTCATCCCCAATAATAGGGCAAAGCCTCCAGGAAGCAGCACAACTGGTAACAGATCCAGGAGAGACAAAGATTATAGCAGAAAATAAGAATCCATAAAATCCAGCTCAAACTGGGATAATAATGGTGACTTAATAGCAGTAGGAGTGCATGAATAGACAATAAATGAACAACCTAATGCCACTCAGGTACAGTGATGGAAGCAATGGCCAAAGGACAAAATATGTCAGCCATTCCATCTCAAAAAGGAAAATCAAAGGGGGACAAAAAGGTAGAATGGACTCCTACTCCAAAAGGAGACAAAGGCAAGCCTCTTCTATGTAGAGGTATAATAACACATCTCATGGCTCCTTCTAAGAGTCTTTTAGCCCTTGGTTTTGAAATGACTACAGAGGAGGTCAGAGTTCAGGGGCCCAAGCCATGTTTCTGCACCAGGAACCATATAGAGAATTTGCAATATATTGGTCTTCAAAAAATATTTAAAGAGTCATAGCATTGGTGGACACAAGCTAAATATACATTGATATATGGTAATCCTGACAAATTCTCAGGCAGGTAAACTGCTATTGATGGATACAGAGAAAAAACAATGAGAGTCCAAGTCATAATGTTACAACTGTGGCTTGGATGCTTGCCACCATGCCCCTACCTGGTGTTCATAGCCCCTATTTTAAAACACATAGCCCCTTAGTTTTTTTACTGTGCCTTGCCAAATTGTTGCCACCAAAAAATATTGGCTCTATGGTGGTCATTAAGAGATAATGGAGAGTTGGCGAAAGTAAATATAATTTTCCCAACTCACATTCCTGTCAATTCCTCTTGTATGAATAGTAAAAAGCAGTACAGAAGTTGGCACATGATGGAAGATTACAGGGAATTAAACAAAGGTGATTCTTCCACTTCATGTAGCCATTCCAAACGCAGCCACTATTCTCGAAAAGTTAAATACTCAATTGGGAACATATCACTGTGTGCTTCTAACAGTCAAGATCCATCTGCCTTCATGTGAGAAGGCTGACAATGGATGTTTATAGTATTATCTCAAGAATGTTTTCATTGCTAATTTATATCCTGTATGCCAACAAACTAGATTAACTGAAAACGATATTTATATAATGATCACATTTGGTTCTCTTTCAGTGCTCATCAAGGTAACCCCCACACTTCTGCCTCATTTGCAAAGAAAAGATAAGCTGTAAATCTTGACAAAGTCTAGTGTACTTGCTTACTAGTGAATTCTTAGTTCTACTCATGTAAGATAAAAATTAAACCCCATCTAGGAGATATGGTACATGCCTGTAATTCCAGTGTTTCAGGAGGCTAAGGTAGGAGGATCATGAGTTCAAAGCCAGCCTTAATAACTAGTGATAGCCTAAGCAACTCAAGGAGACCTTGCCTCAAAATAAAATATAAAAAAAGGGTTGTGGATATTGCTTAGTGGTTAAGCACTCCTGGGTTTAATACTCTGGAGATATATATCACAGTCTGTGGTATAATTAATATACCACAGACTGTGATAGATAAAGTTCAGATGTTTTCACTTTCATTCCCCAAACACTAAAACAAATAATAATCTGTGAAGCTACTGGGTCATTAGAGGGCTTTTATCCCCATTTGGCTCAGTTTTATGATCCATCTGTAATTTGTGTAGGAGGGTTACAATTTGGGACTAGACTGATCAGTATACTGAGGTCTTTAGTTAGGCCCAATGGACAATAAAATAGGCACAAATCATTGAAACATTAGACATATCAAAACTTGATAAGCTAACCATTCATGCTACTACAGACAGGTTGGTTGGGGCTTTTGTGGATTAAGAGACATAAGATCCCCATTGGATTATGGTCACAGTTATAGAAGGGGTCAGAGGAACAGTAAAGTTTGTTGGAAAAATAATTGTGTGCTGCTCCTCATGCCACAGAGCCCATCACTAGAAAAGTACTAATCAAGAATATACAACTAGTGAAGATAAAATGACTGGAGTAAGACCCAGCAGAAGTGTATGCCAGATAAAACACTATGTGAGCAGCTGTGACATACTGGGACTTACCACTAAAGAGGTATGATGCTATTGATTTATGTCAGACTGTTTAACCTGCTCTTAGTGCTACACACAATGACTGGATGCCAACAAGTGTTATATCAAATAAGGGGATGTCTTTAGTGATGGAAGATAGACTATATTGGCCCTCTCCCATGTTCAGAAGGAGCTAAATATGCATTGACTTAAGTGGGCAAAGTTACAGGTTTGATGCAAGCCTTCCATAGAAGACAAACCAATCAAAAGACAGCTATTAAGGAACTGATCCAATTAAGTGCCATGAGTGGCATACCACAGGTAACTGATGGTGACCAAGGAACTCATTTCGTAGGCCATAACAGAACAGTGGGCTCAAAAACAGGACATATTATGGATTATCCAACTCTATACAATCCAACAGGAACTGCATTGATTAAAAGAATGAATAACCTTTTGAAGCAAGCCTTAAGGACTAAAAATAACTGTAGGTAGGTGTATACTACTTGTCTGCCTGAAGCATGGAAGACATTAAGTGAAAAATCCAGATGTCAGGAGGTAGTAGTCATTTCTAAGTTTTCTTGCCCATGGATACCACCATTAATCTTACAAAAAAAGGACATTTCTGTAGAACAAATAATTTTTTTAAAAAAATGTTCTTTATTAATGCATTATAGTTATACATAATAGTGGGGTTCATTTTGACATAATTATACATTCATGTAAGAAAATTTGCTTCATTTCAGTCCACAGTATTTTCACTTTCCCTTCTCTCCTCCTTTTCCTTGTTCTCTTTCCTTCTATTTATTTACACACACACACACACACACACACAAACACATGCACACACATGCACACACACACACCTATATGTACATTGCTTTTCTAATTCTATACATATGTGTGTTTGTATTGAATTATATATATTCCAATATATGGTATAATTTACCATGGTATATTTATTTATGTACAAAGCATACTTTGGTAAATTTCATTATACAGTTTACCGATTTTACTGTCCTTTCTCTCTCCTCATCAATCCCCTTCCTCTATTTCACTTATCCCCTATTTTCATGTGATTCTACTATCTTTTTTTCATTTTCCTCTAGCTTTAGCCTATGAAAAACATTAGAGAAAACATTTGACTTTGACCTTATGAATCTGGTTTATTTTATCTAGCAGAATGCTCTCCAGTTTTTCTTGTTTACCAGCAAATGACACAATTTTCTTCTTCTTTATGACTGAAGACCTCTCTTCTATTTTTATATAATGGACTTTTAGTGAGATGCTTTCTCTTTACTATATGTCCTGTGTTGGTCAAATATCTTGATGTCAAGATTTTCATTCACTTTCTTTTTCTATTCATTTGTTTATAGGCATCTGAGGTTGCTTCTATAACTTGGCTACTGTGAGTTGCATTGCTATAAACATGATGTGCCTGTATAACTATAGTATGCTGATTCTAGATTTTTTTTGACAAATAATGAGAAGTGGTATGATTGGGTCACATGGTGGTTTCATTCCCAATCTTTTTGAGAGATCTCCATACTACTTTGGAGAAAAAAAACTGCAAAGTGTTTGCACAAATTTGCAGTCCTACCAACAATATATGGGATATATAAGTGTACTTTTTCTCCCACATTGTCACCAGCACTTATTATTATTTGTATTCTTGATGATTGCCACTCTCAGTGGAGTGAGATAAAATTATTTTGGGGTCTATGTTAAAATATCAGTAGTAATTCTAACTGGTTTTATCTTTAAATGTGACAAGCCATTTTTTCTCTTGTGGCTTTTCTATCACTGTTCTCTATGTTAGATCTTTTAATTATAATATGTCTTGGGGAGGATACATTTTTATCTTGACTTTTCAATGATTTAAATGCCTCTTGTATTCTGATTTCGATCTCATTCCTAAGGTTTGGAAAAAATTTTGATATTGTTTCATTGAAAAGATTATGCATTATTTTCAGATGCAGAGGTGCATGCACCTCTCCTGTCAGCTTGGGAGACTAAGTTAGGAAAATTAAAAGTTCAAGGCCAGTCTCTGCAATTTAGTGCAGCCCTAAGCAATATTGAAACCCTATCTTGAAACAAAAATAAAAACTCTTGGAATATAGCTCAGTAGTTTAATGGTAAAGCATCCCTTGATTCAATCATTAATATCATAAAATAAAATAAAATAAAATAAAAGCTTGTGCTTTTGCTGCTTTTTTTATGCCAATGATTCTTAGAGTTGGTCTCTTAATTTTTTTGAATGTTTCATATTTTTTTGACATATTCTCATGGTCTCATAACACCTTTCCTTTATTTTTGCCTTTATTTTCTAAGATCATATACTTTATCATCAAAGCCTAAGATTCTGTATTCAGTGTGATGTAATATGTTGGTAATGCATTCATCATGAATTTTAAAATTTGATTTATTGAGTCTTTCATTTCCAGGATTTATGTTTGGTTCATTTTCAGAATCTCTATATATTTTTTAAAATATAGTCTTCCTTTTTATAGTCTCCTTTAGTCTTCTTTTAATCCACTGAGCATTTTAATTATCAGCTTTTAAATTATTTTTCCAGCATTTCTTTAAGTGTAGTCTCAATGGCATTGGTTGTATTATGAGTGCTTTGGGTGGCTTGTGCCCTTGCTTTTTCAGATGGTTAGTATTTCTGCCAATCTTCTGGGATGATTCTCTCTTCTACTTTTATATAATGGACTTTTAGTGAGATGCTTTCTCTTTACTCTATGTCCTGTGTTGGTGAAATATCTTGGTGTCAAGATTTTCATTCAATTTGAACCTGATATTATGTCCAGTCTCTAACACCCTTTTGAAAGGAGATGCTAATCCCCAGTAATTACAGCCACTTTAGAACAATGCCTTATACTAACAAATCTTTTCAAAAATCTTATTAACAATGTTATCCAGTGGCACTCTTATCTGAGTGATAAATTGGTTGAGAAATAGTTAATAAGGAAAGTAAAACTGCTTTTAAACTATATTTGGATCACTGGTCAGGTCTTCTCTCACTTCTTTGATTGTGGATTGTGATGACTTCAAGATTTACTATTTATCTTCACCATTTCCTTGGAATCAGTTTATTTGTTCATTTATTTATTTTTCTTGTAGAGTTTTGGAAATAGGGTACTTTCATTCTGGGGTATTAGTTATTGTGCAATTTGTTTATTCCAAGCTCTGACCCAATATGATAAAATTATTTAGAAGAGTCTGAGAAAGTGCTGAGTTCAACTCTTTTCTTTGCTGGCCAGCTCTGATACCCCATTTTCTCTTATGAGACTCAAACCAAATGATGGAGAGAGGAGAATGAAATACTAGAGGGAGGAAATGATTCTGGGATTGTCAGATTTGGACTGAATTTAATTTCTCATTTCACTGTATCTCCAGTGTCAGTCATTGAGATAGAAGGGAATTAGATAAAACAGAACTGAACTAAAAACACAATAGTTCTCATGCTTTAACCCAAGGGTCTCAACAAATTAATGCTACCTTAATTAGCATGATTGCTGATAGGTTCTTTAAACTGTTGTTGTAAAATGTGAATGCAATGTGCCTCTGGAGCCTTGTCCCAAGGAATTTGTGGAAGATGTGGGGTAGTATAAGATTGTGAGAGACATGAAGGGATTTCCAAGGCAATGAAGGGATGGGGTGTTGGAGTAAACACTAATCAGTGTCTAGGAAAGCTTTCAGTGAGATAATAAGAACTCTAAATTATGTGACAACGAAGGAAATGGAGAAGAAAACTAACCACTTCCCTCATCTCTGATCTCTAGGTGAATATCAAAGCAGAGTGACCCTGGTTGTAAAGTAAAATAATGTATTCATAAAATATCTGAAGGAATCTGTGTAGTAGGCCTGCAGCTTATCCCATTTAGTCCACCTGCTTATAGGTGCACTGTGGTACTCCACTGAATCCCTGCCAGCTGCCACCAAAGAGTGAGTGAATACTAAAATGTGCAAAACTTCTTTGTTGAAACTGCAAATTTTTTCTTTGGGATCAGAAAACAGTATGCTTTATTGTATTTGCATTCTAGTGTTTAACAACACATTTCTTAGAACATGTCCTCATGATTAAATGATAAGAGACTGTATATGGGATACAAAGAATAAACAGTATTTTTAAGTTAAGATGTCAAAAATTCCTGGGGATATGGTATTTCAACTGACTTCCAAAAAATGGGAAATAATTGAGTACAGAATATGTTAAGTCAAAGATTCACATTTATTACAGAATGCCCTTAGGATCTTTGGAAGGAAGGAAAAATGCAGAATTGAACAGAGGAGGAAACTGAACCATTCTTTAGGATTAATAACCACCTTACTGCAACCCTATGTGAAGGCACCACATTAAAATTCTCTGTAATATTTGTCTCTTGTTGGGAAGACATGTCTGGCCTTTTATATTCTTCATTGGTTAGTCATTGGGTGTGGATTGTCTACAGAAGGGAATACTTTCAGTGGAGTTGATGATCTCTGTGTTTGAGGCAGTTCCTGGAGGAGTGATTACTAGAAGATGTCTGCCAACTATGCATCCAGCAACTGAGCAGCAAGACTTTCCTTGGAGGGGTCTAAGCAATTCATCTCCATGTCCATTTCACCTAGGTGGGATGGATCAAGTGTGAAAGCCTCCAAAAACCTCAGTTTCCTTTTTATAAGCTGGGGAACTAATACTTATCTCAATTTTTTAGAAAAGCAACTCAATGACAGCACAGTAGGAAATAATTTACTAGGTTAGTGCATCTTCCCTCTTCATGTTGCCTCTCCAAGTCTTTCCTTAGAATGTATCTTATTAATCTCACTTTCCTCTCAATGGCTATTGTCCTTTCCCACTTCCTGGGTTATCCACTGGTCAAACTGAACTGGACGGCAGAGGAGATGGAAGTTCTTAATATAATCCTAATAGATCAGTCTCATGAAGGAGAGAATAAAATGAACAAAGGTGGAGAATATATATGAGAGGGGGAAAGAACAGTTATCTGTCACTTTTTCTAGATATACAGCATTTAAGAGCCATTATAACTTGACCTTGTGAAGAAATAATAGCACGACAATTAGCTCAGAAAATAAATGGGAATCAATGATAAATTAAATATGGAGATGAATGCCATTTTTTAAATCAAAGTAAATTAACATTTCATGTCCTTCCTCTTGCCCTTTGTCTAACTTCCCTATTCACAGAGAACACAAGGTACTGACTTATTATTTCCTGACATGGAAATTCCTGTGGATCAATATGATAAACAATGCCCATTTAAAAGTATTTAAATACTGGAAAGAATAAAAAAGAATCAAAGATGATTTGTGCAAGTTGGTATCACATGACTTCTTACTGAAATGACAAAGACTACTTATTATCTAGAAATGAAGGAGAGACCAGAGAAAAGTACATTAGGGAAGAGAATGGGATAACATCAGATCATGGTTAAGGTAAATATTTGTGTTTCTCTCTTGGAAAGTTTTATATAATGTTGTATAAAAATTCATAGGGTTTATACTTATTTGAATAGGTTGATTAGTTTTTTATCATCTGATTGGTTTACCTGATCTCTACTGGGATCTTGGAGTCTATGTTCAGCTGATGGGTTGCCACATAAGTAGTTGTTCTAGAATAGCATTGCTTTCTGGCCACTTGTCAGACTGTTAGGTTGCTTAGGGACCTCTTTTCTCTTTTACTCTCCCCTCATCCAGGTCTGATTTGGGCTGAATTACATGGTGGGCTCAGAGTTTCTAGTGCCAAAAGAGATGAAGCCATAATTTGCAATCACAGTTTAACCCTGCTCAGTCATGTGTACTAAAGTTCTGTTGGACAAAACAAGTCATATGGCCAACCCAGGTTCTAGCAGTAATAACAATATTTCATGTCTAGAAGGGAGAATGTGGGTATTTTTAATAATGAAACAAATTGACCTGGTGATAAGGATACTGAATAAATAACAAACAATAATCAAACTTTATTGATTTGTATACCTTACCATTAAAAATATTCCCCACTTTCCAACACTGCTTTAATTGCAACACAGAAATGAGTTAGACATATTTTCATCTGAAGAAAAATGATCACAAATGTTCTGTATTAAAAGAAATGGTTGAATAGATATTATAGAAGAATTGTGTCTTATGAAATCCATGATTGTGTTTTTACATTGGCCCCAGGGATTCTCTAACTTTTTAGCTCCATAGCAACTCAGATTTCTTATCTCATACTAATATCAACAAAAAACTGAAAAACATATCACCTCACAAATTTCTCATATCATTTAAAAAAAATTTAGTAGGTAATAAATACTAGTGCCCCTTTTATAGCTTTCAGGCAATAATAATGAAATGCTTTTCAAACCCCAACACCAAAAGTCTGATGAAGCTGGAACCAAATTCCACTAATAAAATCTAGGCTAGCTTCCATTTGGTTATTTGGCTATATGTGCCCTGTTACAGATTATGAATTTGGCATTCCTGCGCATTCCCTCAATAGTTTGTTGAAAAGTTAATCCATTTTTTCCATTTTCTATTTTACATAGTCTTAGAAGACAGAAAAAAATACATAGTGTTTTTTAAGCATTCTGGAAACTCCTTATAGGAGTGAGGTGTTAATGAATCAAATTAATTAAAATGTGTTGTGGGAATTTGATTACTTGTATCTTTCTTACTTCTTCTTTGCCGTCTTTGTGAAAAAGAAATACTGTTTGTTTTTTAATTCCCTGAGCAATTGCCTGATTTACCTTTGTGGTAGCTATGTCCTGCAGACAGAGATAGGATGACAGTAAGACTATGGTTTGATTGCTAATAATGGTCCTTACTATTTTCTGAGGTATTAAAAACCTGTTGCACTTGCTCTTGCAATATTTACAGACTGAATGAAGAACCTGGCAGTCATTTAAAGTTAGGAAATTGGGAGATTTTCAAAGTACACAATTCTTTCTAACTAGGAAGTTGGTCTCTTGGGATCTCATTATTGAGCTGGTTACAGTAACGAGCTTGTTTTCTCCAAACCCTTGGGATTCTGTCAAACTTGGAGGAGTACTCTTGAAATATGTTTTCTTCCCATGCCCAAGGCAGACATTTAAAAGTTTCCAATATTTCATCCTGGTTCCATAGGAAAATAATCTCTAGGGTGAAGAGAAAGAGATAATTAGAAACTGTTTATTGTGAAAGGCAAAAGTTAGATATTTTCCTCCATGATCTCTTTAGAGATACCACTCAGAGCTACAATAAAGCACTGGTATATCACCTTGATATTGTTATCACCTACAATCCTCAAACCTTTTCAATACAACCATTATCTTCATTTCACCACTTGGGAATCACAAATAAGTGGAGGATTTAGTAGGAGCATCTGAGAGAAATAGAAGTGTACAGTGTCATTTGTTTTATTATATTCCAGAAATAATGAGCACAGTGATTTTTAGAATGTTATTATTCTACTTATCAGGGACTTGAAAAGACAAACTGCTGAAGAATACATATAACATAATGTAATTTACTTTTTTCTTCAAAATACTTTTTTTATATCATGAAGGCATGAATTCATTAGTAAAAAATATGAAGATATTAAAGATGAAACAAAACTCACAATAGTGATCATCTAGTGGATGAGGGGATTTCATCAGGCAGAAATAAACATGGCAATTTAACTCTGTTGATAAAATAACATTTTATTTTCTAAGCTGAGAAACAGGATGGTGAATTTTATTTTATTATGCTTAATAATAAATACTTGAATATTAAATATTTAATAATGTGTTTTTACAATGACAAAAATGGTGGCAAGATTGAAACTCAGAACCAATGTCACCAGCATCATACTGGGCTCAGGCCTGGGAACCAAGGTTTAAGGATCAGGCTAATGTAAAAGGATGAGGCATGTGGAAATATTGGTCTTCTTTTATTCAGAGGTGTCCAAAGCCTTTAGCCAGCTCCACAAGACATTTTCATGTATAGCCCAAAGAAGGCACAGTGCCAACAAATTACATACGGGGGCACATGCTTACAAGCTAATGTTTATGCACTTGAGTATTCAGCATTTTTCTGTCCTTGACTACACACTGACCATAATATGGCTGGTTCTCAGGCCTGGCTACTCATTAAAATCATAACATAAACATGACACAGCCTGCCAGAATTCTTGGCTAGAGAGGCTAATTATAGCTATTTTGGGTCTGCCCCAACAACCAGTACCAGTTCACTTCTGTAGAAGCTCAATTATAGCCTCATTTGAACTTTTTCCTCCTATGCTAGTTTGTCATAGGTAAATTTTCAGAAGTTATGTATCGATTAAATGAAAGTTAATAAGTCTTGGGCATAGATACCACAGGAACCTGAGTAACTGTCACATTAATAGGTCAATAACCGCAGACCAGGTGCCAGGGACTATAATTGATTGACTTCCTAGTGAAGAAGTAACATGCAGGGGGAGTAGCTGTGATTTGAGTCATGCTGATTAAATAAAGATAATTCATGGTCATTTTTCAAAAGCAAGTATGGTCTGAAAAGGTGAGCCATTGGGATGTGATATAAATCAATACATAAGCATCTTAACTGAGAGATATCATCATCTCAGCATGAATCCCTTACAATGCCCCAGGGCTATTTTACTTCTTTTGATTTAATATTTTGGTGAAGAAATTCCAGGAGCTTCAATTTGACCATACCACAATAATCATCACTATAAATGAGAGAACCCATGTGGACATTCTATCGCCAATATACTTACTCTGCCTTTGTAGTGCAAATAGAAGAAAAAAAGAGAAATCTTACAGCTTGTATTCCTAAGCCTATATTAACTATTAAATGAAAACAGGTCATAATTACTTTACAGGAAAACCACATACACTATTCTCATTAATGAGATAACAATGGTATTTTAGCAACAAATATGAGTAGTATCCAACATTTCTGAAGTTCTGGGCATTTCTTTTTCCCAGTGTCTAATCTTTAATGTAAGTAACTTAAGGCCTCCCTGGGGAAAAAGCTGGAAGTAATTTTTCCAATATATCATAGCATTCATTGCTAGGTTAAAAAATACTCAATATTAATAAAATATCTTGGTTGGGAATTGAGAGAAAGAGGAACAAATGGGGAGAAAGAACAACAATGTACATTGCTTTAATGCAGGTCAGGATTCTGCTGGAAATGTTCTACTTTTATATGCCTATTAAACCCCAAATCAATTAGTCATCACCAATTTGTTAGCACTTTGTCAGTAAACCTATTAACATTACTTTATCGCTATGGCTGATTCTGGTAATCAGGCATATTTTATGTATTTATTTATCTATTTATTTGTTTATTTTAATTTTTCCTATTTATTTGTACATGACAGTAGAATGCACTTTGACACATTGTACACAAATGGAGCACATTCTCATTTTTCTGGCTGCATATGGTGCAGAGTTATGCAGTCATATATATATATATATATAGTAATAATGTCCATCTCATTCCACCATCCTTCCTACCCTCACACTCTCTCCCCTCCCCTCACTCCCTTCTGCCCAATCCAAAGTTTCTCCATTCTTCCCTGCACACCGCACCCTCCCCCCATTATGTACCTGCAAATGACATAATTTCATTCTTTTTAATGGCTGATATATATATATATATATATATATATATATATATATATATATAATATAAAATATTATATATATAATATTTTCTTTATATAAAAAGAAATATATATTTACAGATATGATATTTTCTTTATATATATAAGTGAATGGATAAAGAAAATATAATATTTTCTTCATCCATTAATCTGTTGAAGGTCATGTATATTGTTTCTATAGTTTAGCTATTATGAATTAAGCTGATATAAACATTGATGTAGCTACTATAGTATGCTGATATTAAATCCTTTGAGTAAATCTTGGAGTGGGATAGTGGGATAGCTGTGTCATGGTTGTATTCTAAGTTTTCTCCATACTGCTTTCAAGAGTTGTGTCACAAATTTGAAATCTCATTAGTAATGTTTAAATGTACTTTCCCCCCAACATCATCACCGACACTTATTATTGCTTGTATTGTTCTTTTCCTGGTTGTATACAAAGTATATTCAAACCAATTCGTGTCTTCATACATGTACTTTGGATAATAATTATCATCACATTCCACCATCATTTATAACCCCATGCCCCTTCCTTCCCCTCCAATCCCTCTGCCCTATCTAGAGTTTGTCTATTCTTCCCATGCTCCTGCTCCCTATTCCACTATGAATCAGCCTCCTTATATCAAATAAAACATTTGGCATTTGGTTATTTGAGATTGGCTAACTTCACTTAGTATTATCCTCTCCAACTCCATACATTTACCTTCAAATGTCAGGATTTTATTCTCTTTTATTGCTGAGTAAAATTCCTTTGTGTGTATACATGCCACTTTTTAAAAAATCCATTCATCTATTGAAGGGCATCTAGGTTGGTTCCACAGTTTAGCTATTGTGAATTGGGCTGCTATAAACATTGATGTGGTTGTGTCCCTGTAGTATCTGTTTTTAAGTCCTTTGGGTATAAACTGAGGACAGGGATAGCTGGGACAAATAGTGGTTCCATTCCCAAATTTTCAAGGAATTTCCATACTGCTTTCCATGTTGGCTGCACCAATTTGAAGTCCTACCAGCAATGTATGAGTGTACCTTTTCCCCCACATCCTTGCCAATACTTATTGTTGTTTTTCTTCCTAATAGCTGCTATTCTGACTGCAGTGAGATGAAATCTTAGAGTGGTTTTTATTTGTAGTTCTCTAGTTGCTAGTCATGATGAACATTTTTTTATGTTTTTGTTGATTGACTGTTTATCATCTTCTGAGAAGTGTCTGTTCAGGTCCTTGGCTCATTTGTTGATTGGGTTATTTGTTTTTTTGGTGCTTAGCTTTTTGAGTTGCTTATATACCCTAGTGATTAGTGCTCTATCTGATGTGTAAGGGGTAAAGATTTGCTCCCAAAATGTAGGCTCTTGGTTCACCTCACAGACTGTTTCTTTTGCTGAGAGGAAACTTTTTAGTTTGATTCCATGCCATTTATTGATTGTTGATTTTAATTCTTATGCAACAGGGGTCTTATGAAGGAAGTTGGGGCCTAATCCCCACTTGATGGGATTAGGCATTTCTTTTATTAGACACAGGGTCTCTGGTTGTATTCCTAATTCCTGGATCCATTTTGAGTTAAGTTTTGTGCATGGTGAGAGATAGAGATATAATTTCATTTTATTGCATATGGACTTCCAGTTTTCCCAGCACCATTTGCTGAAGAGGCTATCTTTTCTCTAGTGCATGTTTTTTTGGTACCTTTGTCTAATATAAGATAATTGTAGTTTTGTGGGCTAATATCTGTGTCCTCTATTCTGTACCATTGGTCAACCAATCTGTTTTGGTGCCAATAGCATGTTGATTTTGTTACTATTGCTCTGTAATATAGTTTATGGTCTGGTATAGTGATGCCACCTGCTTCACTCTTCCTGCTAAGGATTGCTTTAGCTATTCTGGTTCTCTTATTTTTCCAGATGAATTTCATGATTGCTTTTTCTATTTTTATGAGAAATGTCATTGGAATTTTTATTGGAATTGCATTAAATCTTTATAGTGCTTTTGGAAGTACAGTCATTTTGATCATATTAATTCTGCCTATCCAAGAGCCAGGTAGACATTTCCATTTTCTAAGATCTTCTTTCACTTCTTTCTTTAAGGTTCTGTAATTTTTATTATATAGAGCTTTCACCTCTTTTGTTGATTTCCAAGTATTTTATTTTTTGAGGCTATTGTAAATGGAGTAGTTTTCCTCATTTCCCTTTCTGAGGATTTATCACTGATATACAAAAAAGCCTTTGATTTATGGGTGGTGATTTTATATCTTGCTACTTTGCTGAATTAATTTACTAGTTCTAGAAGTTTTCCAGTGGAAGTTTTTGGGTCTTCTAGGTGTAGAATTATATTGCTAGCAAACAGTGCTAATTTGAGTTCTTTTCCTTTTTATATCCTTTTAATTTCTTTCATCTGTCTAATTGCTGTGGCCAGTGTTTCCAGAACTATGCGAAATAGAAGTGGTGAAAGAGGGCAGCCCTGTTTTGCTCCCATTTTTAGAGGGAATGCTTTCAGTTTTGCATATGGATTTCCAGTTTTCCCAAAACCATTTGCTGAAGAGGCTATCTTTAGAATATTTAGAATGATGTTGGCCTGGGATTTAGCATAGATAACCTTTGTGATGTTTAGATATGTTCTTTTTATCCCTAATTTTTCTAGTGTTTTGAATATAAAGGGGTGCTGTGTTTTGTCAGATGCTTTTTTTTCATCTATTGAGATGATTATATGATTTTTATCTTTAAGTATATGGATGTGATAAATTACATTTATTGATTTCCATATGTTGAACTAACCTTGCATCCCTTGGATGAATCCTACTTGAATAATGGTGCATGGTTTTTTGATATGCAGATTGCCTGTACCTTACTTTGATGTTGGGCTTCCAGACCTGCTGGTGTCCCTCAATGTATGCTACTGCATCCTGGACCTGGGTCCTGCATGAGTCAGTCAATGTGGGTGGATCTGGGCCACTGGGCTTGACCTCCAGTTTTAGTATTCTGGTTGTCCTGCACCAGAGGCTCTTTTGGGTGTCTGCCCACCTGGGGAGGAATGGACTGGGACTGCTGTGAGCCTGGGTCCCATGCGGGCTGGTGTCTATTGCTTGTATTCTTGATAATTGCTATTCTGACTGGAGTGAGATTAAATCTTAGAGTAGTTTTGATTTGCATTTCTCTAATTGCTATGTTTATTAATTGATTATATTTCTTCTTCCGTAAAGTGTCTATGCAGTTCCTTGGCCCATTTATTGATTGGATTATTTGTTTTGTTGTTGTTAAGTTTTTTGTGTTCTTTATATATCTATATCCTGGAGATTAGTGCTCTTTCTGAAGTGTTTGTGGTAAAGATTTTCTCCCAAAGCATTTGGCAAAATACAACATCGCTTCATGTTCAAAACACTAGAACAACCAGGGATGGTATGAATATAACTAAATATTGTAAAAATTATCTGTGCTAAGCTCAAGGCCAACATCAGTCTAAGTAGAGAAAAATTGAAAGCATTCCCTCTAAAACCTGGAACAAGACAGGGATACCCTCTTTCACAACTTCTATTCAGCATAGTCCTTGAAACTCTAGACAGACCAACTATACAAAAGAAATGAAAAAGATATGAATAGGAAAAGAACAACTCAACTATCACTGCTTGCAATTCTATATTTAGAAAATTCAAAAAAAATTTCAATAGAAAACTTGTAGAATTAATTAATTAATTAATGCAGCATAGTACCAGTGCATAAAATCAATAACCATAAATCAAATGCATTTCTCTACATCAGTGATTAATCCACTGAAAGAGAAATTAGAAAATCTCTAATTTCACAACAGCCTCAAAAAAAAAAGATGCATGAGAATCAATCTAACAAAAGAGGTGAAAAACCTCTACAATGGAAATTATAGAACACTAAAGAGAGAAATTGAAGAAGACCTTATAAGATGGAAAGATCTTCCATGCTCTTGGATATCCAGAATTAATATTGTCAAAATGGCTATACTACCAAAAGTGTTATACAGATTTAATGCAATTTTTATTAAAATCCCAATGACATTCTTCATAGTACCAGAAAATTCTTCATAGAGCCATGAAATTCATTTGCAAAAACTTGGAAAAGTCAGAGACCAAGAATAGCCAGAGCATTCTTTAGTAAGAAGAGAGAAGCAGAAGGAATCACAACATCAGACTGCAAACTATACTACAAAGCTATAATAACAAAAATGACATCATATTGGCACCAAAACGAACTTATAGACTGATGTTACAGAATAGAAGATTTTTTTTCTTTTTTTAAAGAGAAATACTTTATCATATACAGAGCCTAGCCTATTCCTCTAAATAGGCATGAAATCAAGGCAGAAATCCTGCATTTCTGAGGAACATAGCCTCTGGTTGTACCTAACAAGGATACATAAATACTGATATCATTCTACCATGAATCCCAGCCTGCAGCCCACCCAACTGCAGGACATAGCCTGATACCCTGAAGAGCCTAGTAAGCATATGTAAGCATATCAATCATTAGTTGAGCACAGAACTTGCAGCACTGCCCACTTTAGGAATTCAGCTATTGATCCAACCCAACTATGGGACACTGCCCATGGTTCTACTTGATCATGAATCCTATTCTTCAGCCTTTGACAACTAGATTCTATTGCTTAAGACGTCTTCTGCTGTTTAGTTTGTGTTTCCACTAGAATATAGAGTCTAGCCAGTGTTACTACCTAGCCAAGAAACATAAAACTGGAAACCCACCAGATTAAGGATGATTGTAGAGATCAACCTGAAGCACAGCACAACTGGGAAGTCCAACCTGCAGCAATAACTGACCAGAGTACAACTTGCAATCTTGTGTGATGAGGCAATTGCAAAACCCAACCAGCAGATCTGCCTGACTATACAGTCCAGACAATTACATGTCCCATCAAAGATGTCAGACAGCAGGCCTGACAAGCTCATGGCATGACAAGTAGCCCAAATCAGTCTGAGAAAAGGACATGATACCTGTTGGTGCTACCAATTATCTCATTCATAAGTTTAGGCTGGACTACATGGTAAAGACCTATCCCAATCCAAATGAATCAGTAAAAGCTGGAAAAATTGCTATGTTCTATTTGTAATATTTTGATATCAATCTAAATACATGATGATTCTGAAGAATAAGAGAAATACGACCCATCGAATGAAATCAATAAGGATCCTTAAGAAATGAAGATTAGAGACATGACGGGCGGGGGGGGGGAAGCCCGGAGCCAAGCCAGAAGAGACAGGAGGAGAAAGACCAGCGCCAAGCCAGACTGGAGGAGCAAGCTCAACCCTGCCCCTCCCGCTAGTCCAGAGGAAGCCCCCAAACCCTTAAAACCCATTAAAGAGGGTGTGGCTACCAGCAAGGTTCTGCGGCTGATCCAGGTACTCAGTTTCCAACTCCCCCACCCTTAGCAGCAATAACTCAAAATATTTCCCACAAGTTTTGTTGGGGTGTATCTATCAAAGCAAAACAACAACTGTACAGGCACCTAGTTTCCACCTCACAGACTAGAGTAGGGAGGATACAGGTGGAAGCTCATATCTTTTTACACTTGCTATATCCACCACCCTGAACACAGAGGCTTAAGCCAGGAATAGAAAACTCCACCTACTGGAAGAAAGGAAAACAGAGTTCTGAGAGACTTTTTTTTCTTTTTTTTTTCTCTTTCTCTTTTCTTCTCTCTCTTTCACAACCTCAACATATGTGAAACCAAGAACTGTGCATGAACAACTGAATCACCAAAATAATATAATATAGAGGAATTGCATATGCCCCACCTTCCCCCATTTTTTTCCTTATTTCTTTCTTACTTTCTTTTTCCTTCTCTCTTTTTTCTTTTTTCTTCCTTGTTATTTTTTTTCTTTTCTTCATTCATATTCTCTCTATCTCACTTTCAATCCCCTAACTTTTACTATCTATACATGGGGTAACTATCTAAATACAGATAGGAAGTTGAGTCTATACATTCTTCCATAAGTTACCAGTCTATTGGTTAGAGTCCTCCAAAGTTGCTATGTTAGTTTAAGCTCATACCCTCACTCCTTTCCCTCTAAGTATAACTCCTTCATCTGAATTCAGTTTTCTATATGGCACCAGATATGGTATGCCTTTTATGAACTTAATGTCTATATTTTTAAATCATAATTGAAACCAATATCTGTAGACTTAGATTCTAACTATAAATGCATTAATAATGAAAACCTGTGCTTAGATGATGTACTGTTGATATTGGGAACTGTTAACATTGTCTTTCTCCACAAAAGAGGGATTTTGGAGCTATTCAAGAACAATATAAATATATAAGGGGTAAACCATTAACACAACAGTTTCACAAAGCTAGAAAGAAACATGAGCAGTATGAAAAGACAAGGAAAGAAAGGACCACAAACAATGCAGATCAATTCAACATTAGAAGAGGTAATATCTGCAGCAGATGGAATTTCAGATAAAGAGTTCAGGGTATACATGCTTCACATGATCTGGAGTCTCAAGGAAGACATTAGACAGCAAAATCATACAATGAAAGATCACTTTGACAATGAATTACATAAACAAAGCCAAGAAGCAAAAGATCAACTCTACAGGGAGATAGAGGATATAAAAAACAAACAAACAGGAATCTTGGAAATGCAGGAAACAATAAACCAAATTAAAAACTCAAATGAGAGTATTACCAGCAGAGTAGAACACTTAGAAGATAGAACATCAGACAATGAAGACAAAGTTTTTCAACTTGAAAAGAACATAGACAGCTCAGCAAGAATGTTAAGAAATTATGAGCAGAACATCCAAGAATTATGGGATAACATAAAAAGACCAAACGAAGACAAAGTTTTTCAACTTGAAAAGAACATAGACAGCTCAGCAAGAATGTTAAGAAATTATGAGCAGAACATCCAAGAATTATGGGATAACATAAAAAGACCTTAGAAGATGGAAGGATTTACCTTGCTCATGGATTGGTAGAATTAATGTTATTAAGATGGCCATATTACCAAAAGCACTTTACAGATTCAATGCAATTACCATCAAAATCCCAATGACATTCCTTGCAGAAATAGAAAAAAGCAATCATGAAATTCATATGGAAAAAAAGAGACCCAGAAGAGCTAAAGTAATTCTAAGCAGGAAGAGTGAAATTGGTGGAATCGTGATTCCAGATTTTAAACTATATTATAGAGCAATAGTAACAAAAACAGCATGGTACTGGCACCAAAACAGGCTGGTATACCAATGGTACAAAATAGAGGACACAGAGACAAATCCATAAAATTACAACTACCTTATATTAGACAAAGGTGCTAAAACCATGCGATGGAGAAAGGATAGCATCTTCAACA
Source organism: Callospermophilus lateralis (assembly GCF_048772815.1). Lineage (NCBI taxonomy): Eukaryota > Metazoa > Chordata > Mammalia > Rodentia > Sciuridae > Callospermophilus > Callospermophilus lateralis. Next base: position 131,409,577 of record NC_135310.1, on the reverse strand, counting down.
AATGGTGCTGGGAAAACTGGAAATCCATATGCAACAAAATGAAATTGAATCCCTTTCTCTCACCATGCACAAAAGTCAACTCAAAATGGATCAAGTAGCTAGGCATCAGATCAGAGACTCTTCATCTAATAGAAGATAAAGTTGTCCCTAATCTTCATCATGTGGGGGCAGGCCCCAAATTTCTTAATAAGACATCTATAGCACAAGAGTTAAAACCAAGAATCAACAAATGGGATGAATTCAAACTAAAAAGTTTTTTTCTCAGCAAGAAAAATAATATGCGAGGTGAATAGGGAGCCTACATTCTGGGAACAAATTTTTACCCCTCAAACATCAGATAGAGCTCTAATCTCTAGAGTATACAAAGAACTCAAAAAGCTAAACAACAAAAAAAGCAAATAACCCAATCAACAAATGGGCCAAGGACTTGAACAGAAACTTCTCAGAAGAGGATATACAATCAATCAACAAATACATGAAAAAATGCTCACCATTTTCTCTCTAGCAATCAGAGAAATGCAAATTAAAACTACTCTAAGATACCATCTCACTCCAATAAGAATGGCAGCCTTTATGAAGTCAAACAAAAATAAGTGCTGGTGAGGATGCAGGGAAAATGGTACACTCATACATTGCTTGTGGGACTGGAAATTAGTGCAGCCAATTTGGAAAGCAATATAGAGATTCCTTGGAAAGCTTGGAATGGAACCTCCATTTGACCCAGCTATTCCCGTTCTCAGACTATACCCAAAAGACCTAAAAAGAGCATACTACAGGGACACAGCCACATCAATGTTTATAGCAGCACAATTCACAATAGTTAGATTGTGGAACCAACCTAGATGCCCTTCAATAGATGAATGGATTAAAAAATGTGGCATTTATACACAATAGAATATTACTCAGCACTAAAAAATAACAAGATTATGGCATTTGTAGGCAAATGGATGGAGTTGGAGAGGATAATACTAAGTGAAGTTAGCCAATCCCTAAAAAACAAATGCCGAATGTCTTCTCTGATATAAGGGGCGTGACTCAAAATGGGATAGGGAGGAAGAGCATGAGAAGAAAACTACCACTAAATAGGGAAGAGAGGTGGGAGGGAATGGGAGGAAGAAGGGGAGTTGCACGGAAGATGGAATGAGAACCTCATTGTTATACAAAATACATGTATGATGTTGTGAGGAGAAAAAGAAAAAAAAATGTGTCACATTAGATTGGATAAAGAGAAAAGATGGGAGAGGAGGGGAGGAGTAGGGAGGATAGGAAGGGCAGCAGAATAGAATAGACAATATGATTGATGTATGTACATTCCATGTATATATTATATGTCAAAATACATTCTGCTGTTATTTACGACTAAAAATAAATAAATAAATGTTAAAAAAAGATCTATGAATGACTTAACAAGAATCAAGTATAATCATCTTAAAGGGATTCGATTCAGTGAACTCTAAAAATAAAGATAAAATAAAGATAGACAACTAAATGAATTTAGGAAAACAATATGCACATAAAGCATGAAATTTAATAAAAATATAAACAATAAAAATAATCAAACAAACCCTAGGATGGTCAATACACTAAATAAACTGAAAAAATCAGTAAAGAACTTCAACAATAATGTCAATGAAACAAACAAACAAAAAACCCCTCAGTAAATTCAAAACAGATCATTTGAAATTATTCAGTCAGACAAGCAAAAAGAAGAAAGAATAAAAAAAGAGTGCAGATCATATGAGAAATCATCAAAGTGAAACAACATAGTATATGCAATTTAAGAAGTAGGAGAGATAAAAATGGATATTAATACTGTTTAAGGAAATAATTACTGAAAACTTACAAAATTTTGGGGGCAGACACCCAACTTATAATGATCAAATTAATTCACATAGGACAAATGCAAAAGACTTACTTCAAACACATTACAATGATATAATTGAATTCAACAATGAAGGTGACTCATGATTCATCTCAGTATTACTATTTCCATAAGACTTTGGATTATTTTTCATATAGTATTCTGGGAAGTTTTGACATTTCTGCTTTTATTTGTGTAGACTGCAATGGAGTCCAGGTTCAGTCAACCAAACAAGCAAATCATCATTATCAGTCCGTGTTCCCTGAGAAAATTTACAAAGTATGAAATGTCTTATTTATAAGAACAATATTTTAAGTATTCATGTCAGAATTTGCACTCATTTCCCAGAAGTATGCCAGCGTGTAAGTCTAGATATTATCAAGAAACAAAAGAGGTCCTGGTTGTAAATTATAAGGAGAATCAGCCTCCTCTCAGGTGAACTAATATGTCTGTTAGCCAAAAACAAAAAACAAAAATAAAAAAAAAAAACAACAACAAAAAACAAATTTCCCTTAGTAGTGAATTAAGAGTTTTTTCAACAAGCAAAGATTTGTCAATTTCATGATGAAGATTCTCCCAAATTAGGTTAGATCAATAACAATTTTAAAATATTTTTAATATTTATTTTTTAGGTGTAGATGGACACAACTCAATACCTTGATTTTTATGTGGTGTTGAAGATTGAACCTGGGTCCTGCCCATGCTAGGTGAGCGCTCTACTGCTGAGCCACAATTCCAGCCCAGTAAACAATTTTAGATCACTATTGTTATGACTTTATTCACCTAGACCAATTTCCATTACCAGAACCAGAGTCAGTATGGGTTTGATCAGAAAAATAAAAACCACTCTCTATAATCCATAAGTGAAAGTCTTAATATATGAACCAAGGTCTTGAACTTGTTGAAAAAGTTGGGATAACAAAAGTTACGAAAGTTGCCACTGAAGTCAGGAAATACTTTAGTCAAAAGCTTCAAAGCACATGATTTATAACAACTTGCTGGGAAGCTGCTACATTTCAAAGAGGATCTCAGGAATATTCTCAAACTATTTTAGGCTCATGCATGGATTTAGTAGAGATACAGACATTCAGTCCATATACTATCTCACTGAAAAAAAAATCTAAGAACTGTGGATTTTGCCCTCATTTCTTTTATTGGAAAATTCCAATTCGGGACCTTATAAGGAGTATTATTCATATTTTATCTTGCCATGTATAATAAATTGTTATGATATCAGGTTGACAAGTTATAATACAGTACACATTGAAAATTCCCATTTTATCTTTTCTTTCTCTGAGCATTCTATTTGAGCATATATGGATACTATTACTTAAAATTCTGTGTGATAGTGATATTATCTGAATGTTCCATGTATCTGTTTCTACTATTTTCCCTAGTTTTCATGTAGTAGTTTGTATTTTTATTGTTTTTAAAATTTGTTATTTGTATTAATACATGACTTTAGAGTGTATTGTGACATAGTATGCATACATAGAGTATAACCCATTCAATTAGGATCCCATTCTTGTGGTTGTGCATGATGTGGAGATTCACTAGTCATGTATTCAAATATGAACATAGAAAATTTATGTTTGATTCATTCTATTCTCTTTCCTATTTCTATCCCCTATCCTTTCCTTCATTTGCCTTTGTCTAATCCAGTGAACTTCTATTCCTCCTCGCATTTTTATTATGTGCCAGACCATGTATATGAAAATTGGTTTAGCTAACCTGAAGTGGATTATTTCAAGTGTCCTGATATTTAAAATTTTGAAAAACAAAAAAATGTACCATTGATTGATTTTGTGTCTTATCCTCATTACTAATTATATTAATATAGATGTATACAAAAATGTACACATGTATTGTGCATATAGTGCTAAAGGAAGTATTTGATTGGGAGAAAGCATTTCTCATATATAAGTTTTTTCAAACTAATGAAAAGGACATTTTTGCAGCATGCATATTCCCTCAAATTGAAATCATTAACACCTAATACTTAATACATACTTACTGTGTGCTAACTAGTATTATGATATCTCATGTAAATTAAATATATTTAATCCTCATCCTAACCCTCTATTGTGTATTACTACAATTTCCCTATTTTGATAAGAAATCTGAGCTACCAAAATGTTGAATAATTTTCCTAAATTTGCCCATTTGATAACTGGAACTACCAAGATTCATCCCTGAAACTTTAGCTCCAAAATCTATCCACCCAATTATCTTACTTTATCCAAGTTGCAGAATAAGTTTTTAATATAATACAAATATAACTAAATTTGTTTTATTACTCAGTGATGAAAAATTCCATGTCTCCAAACATGTATCACTAATTTTATTGTAGTACTTATTGGTGATATGTAATTCTAATCCAAGAGAGGTATTACAACTCATTATCAAAAACTACCTCATAAAAGTCCCAAGAATTCATATTACAGGATCACCTGCTTAAACAATGACCTCTGAGACAATAGTGAAATTGTCAAGGACATTGAAATATTTTAACTACACTTCATGGTAACCAAGACAACTGAAGAAAAACATGAATATTATGATCCTGAATTTACCACTTAGGGATTTGGAAATCAATCACCTTCTTTTTCAAAGACAACTGTATCTGCTTAGAGTAAACTTACCTTCCAAATCAGTACATGTTATAAACTATAAAATTATTTTAGAGTTAACATATGCTATAATTTTGTTGGAAATTTACATTATTTGAGAAAAAGTTTTATTTATAGAGAAAAAAATTAGATCAATTTTCTTATTTTCCTGTCCAATATCTTTCCATCTTTTTTTACATTGGTGACTAAAAACACATATATATCATGTATTAATGATATTTTAGGTTATGTATACATTATGAAGTGGTTAAATCTAGATAACTATTAAAGGCACGACCTTACCCAGTTATTTTTGTGGTGATAATATTTAAAATTTACTCCTTTGCATTTTTTCAAGATTATGGGATTTTAAGGGATTGGGTTGTAGCTCAGTGGTAGACCACTTGCCTAGCATGCATGAGACCCTGAGTTTGATGCCCATCATCCCTCCAAAAATATTCTTTAACTCTATAACCTGTTGTCATTAGTTATAGTTACCATACTGTACATTAGATCTCTTGAACCTATTCCTCCATGGTACTACAGGAAAAACATGAGAGATTGGCAACTCTGGAGAACAAATGCTTGTGTGTTCTCCAGGACCTTTTTCCATACTGTGGACTCTATAGTGGTAGAGAAGTAGGATATTAAGGGAACTCTCTTTGGACTGTAATGTTAATCTTTTTTTTTTTTTGTAGTGTGGTGGGGTGATACTGGGGAGAGATCTCAGGGGAATTCAACCAGCTGCATCTCTAGCCCTTTTTAAATTTTTATTTAAAAACAGGGTCTCACTGAGCTGCTTAGTGCCTTGCTGTGGTTGTGGCAGACTTTGAACTTCCGTTTCTCCTGCCAAAGCCTCCTAAGTCACTGAAATTCCAGGCATACACCAATGTATCCAGTTTAATGTTAATCATTAATAATCCTTAATAGACCTTGGGAATAGTGTGCCTGTGTTTGTAAAACAATTTTTGGAAAAAAAGGGAAAGAAATTAGAACTATACTGACTGATTATTCTTCTTATTTATTCTTTTAGAAATCTTCAAATGAATAAATTTTGTAAATCTCTGCAGAGAAAACTCCCTTATTATCTATACTATGAAGGAAATACTAAACTTAATGTCTACATTAAATTGGACATAAAATTGTTTTATTCTTAAATTTACTTTAATTAGTTAAACATGATAGTAGAATGCATTTTGACCATTGTACACAAATGGAACACAAATTCTTCTCCCTGTGTCTGAACATGGTGCAGAGTCACACCAGTAGTGTAATCACACATGTATATAGGGTAATAATGTCATTCTCATTCCACTGTCCTTCCCATGCACACACCCCCTCTCCTTACCTCATTCCTCTCTGCCAAATCCAAAGTTCTTTCATTCCTCCACCCCATTATGGATTAGCATCCTCTTATCATAGAAAAATTCAGCCTTTGCTTTTTTGGGGTTTGGCTTATTTCACTTAGCATGATATTCTACATCCCTATCCATTTACCTGCAAGTGCCATGATTTCATCTTCTTCAAGGCAGAGTAATATGTACAACATTTTCTTTATCCAATGATCTGTTAAAGAGCCTCTAGGTTGGTTCCATGCTTTAGCTATTGTGAATTAAGCTGCTATAAACATTGTTGTGGTTCTGTCACTGTTGTATGCTAATTTTAAGTCTTTTTTGTATAAACCTAGGAGTGGAATATTTGGGTTAAATGGTGGTTATATTCCAAATTTTCTGGAATCTCCATACTGCTTTCTAGACTGGTTGAGCCAATTTGCATTCCCTCCAGCAGTATCTTTTCCCTCACATCCCCACCAACACTTACTGTTGCTTATGCTCTTGATAATTGCCACTCTGATAGAAATGAGATGAAAACTTAGAGTGGTTTGATTTGCATTTCCCTAACTGCTAGAAATGATGAACATTTATCCATATGTTTGATAATTGATTGTATATCTTCTTCTGTGAAGTGTCCCTTCAGTTCCTTAGTCCATTTATTGATTGCGTTATTTGTGTGTGTGTGTGTGTGTGTGTGTGTACTAAGTTTGTTGAGTTCTTTATATATCCTAAATATTAGTGCTCTGACATGCATATGATAAAGATTTTATCCAATTCTGTAGGCTTTCTCTTCACATTATTGGTTATTTCCTTTGCTGTGAAAAAGCCAGCTAGTTTAAATCCATCCCATTTATTGATTTTTGATTTTACTTCTTGTGCTTTAGGAGTCTGGTTAAGGAAGTCAATTCCTAAGCCAACATGGTGGGGATTTGGTCCTACATTTTCTTAAATTAGGTGCAGGATCTCTGTTCTAGTGCCTGAGTCTTTAATCTATTTTGGGTTGATTTTTGTGCAGGGTGAGAGATAGAGGTTTAATTTCATTTTGCTACATATGGATTTCCAATTTCCCCAGAACCATTTGTTAAATAGGCTATCTTTTTTCCAAAGTGTGTTTTTGATGCCTTTGTGTAGTATGAGACAACTGTATTTAGATGGGTTTGCCTTTGTTTCTTCTATTCTGTACCATTTAGCTACATGTCTATTCTGGTGCCAATACATGCCATTTTTGTTACTATTACTCTCTAATATAGCTTAAGGTCTGGTATTGTAATGCTAGCTGCTTTACTTTTCTTGCTAAATATTGCTTCCACTACTCTGGGTCTCTTATTTTTTCAAATGTATTTCATGATTGCCTTTCCTACTTCTATAAAAAATGTCAATGAGATTTTAATAGGAATTGCATTAAATATGTATAGCACTTTTGGTAGTATAGCCATTTTGACAATATTAATTCTGCCTATATAACAACATGGGAAAATTTTCCATCTTCTAAGGTCTTCTTTAATTTCTTTCTATAGTCGTCTGTAGTTTTCATTGTAGAGGTCTTTCACCTCATCTCATTTGTTAGATTTATTCCCAAGTATATTTTTAAGATTATTGTGAATGGGATAGTTTTCCTAATGTCTCTTTCAGAGGACTCATCACTGATGTATAGAAATGCATTTGATTTATGGGTATTAATTTTATATTTGGCTACTTTGCTCAACTAAATTATCAGCTCTAGGAGTTCTCTGGTGGAACTTTTTGGATCTTCTAAATATAGAATCATATCATCAGCAAGTAGTGACAGTTTGATTTCTTCTTTTCCTATTTGTGTCCTTTAACTACTTTCATGTGTCTAAGTGCTCTGGCGAGAGTTTCAAGAACTCTGATGAATAGAAGTGTTAAAAGAGGGCATCCCTGTCTTGGAATGCTTTCAATTTTTCCCAATTTAAAATGATTTTGGCTTTAGGCTTAGCATAGATAACTTTTAAAATGTCGGGTATGTTTCTACTATCCCTAGTTTCCCTAGTGTTTCAAACATAAAGAGATGGTTATACTTCATAAAATGATTTTTATGAATCAATTGAAAGGATCATGATTCTTGTTTCTAAGTACATTGATGTGATGAATTACATTTATTTCTGTATGTTGAAATAAACTTGCATTCCTAGAATTGAACCTACTTGATCATGGTGCACTACCTTTGTATGAGATTTGCCAGAATTTTATTGAGCCTTTTTGCATCTATATTCTCATGGTTATTGGTCTGAAACTTTTTCTTTTTTGATATGTCTTTGCCTGGTTTTGTATCAAGTTAATTCTAGCCTCACAGAATGAGTTTGGAAGGGTTTCCCCCTTTTCTGTCTCATGAAATATTTTGAGGAATATTGGTGTTAATTTTTCTTTGATGGACTAGGGATGTGGCTCAAGCGGTAGTGCGCTCGTCTGGCATGCGTGCGGCCAGGGTTCGATCCTCAACACCACATACAAACAAAGATGTTGTGTCCGCTGAAAACTAAAAAATAAATATTAAAAATTCTCTCTCTCTCTCTCTCTCTCTCTCTCTCTCCACCCCCCATTCTCTCTTTAAAAAAATTTTTTTTTCTTTGATGGTTTTATAGAACTCAGCTTGAAATCTGGTCCTGGGCTTTTTGTTTGTTGTAGTCTTATGATGATATTTTCTATTTTATTGCTTGAAATTAATCTGTTTAAATTATGTATGTTTGTTTTCTTGATTCAGTTTGGGTCATTTATATGTCTCTAGAAATTTGTTGATGTCTTTGAGATTTTCTATTTTATTGGAGTACAAATTTTCAAAATAGTTTCTAATTATCTTCTGTATTTCAGTAGTGTCACGATATTTCCTTTTCATCATGACTTTATTAATTTTGGTTTTATCTCTCTTTCTGTTAGTGTAGCCAATTGTTTGTCAATTTTATTTATTTTTTCAACTAACCAACTTTTCAGTTTTTTCAAAATTTAAAATTGTATCTTTTGATTTAAGCTCTGATTTTAATTATTTCCTGTTTTCTTCTGCTTTTGGTGCTTTTATGTTCTTTTTCTAGGGCTTTGAGATGTTATTCTAGGTTATTTATTTGTTGGCTTTTTATTCTTTTAATAAATATGCTCAATGCAAGGAACCTTCCTCTTAGCACTGCCTTTACAATGTTCCAAAATTTTTGATATGTTGTATAAGTGTTCTTATTTAACTCTAAGTATTTTTAAATTTCCTCCCTGATTTCTACTGCTATTCATTTATCATTCAATAGATATAATTTAGTCTTTAGGTGTTGAAGTGTCTTATATTTTTATGTTATCATTTATTTCTAGTTTTATTCTATTATGATGTGATAGAATGCAAGGTAGTATCTCTACTTTTTTGTATTTGCTAAGAGTTGCTTTGTGGCACAACATATGATTTATTTTAGAGAAGGATCCATGCGCTGCTGAGAAGAAAGAGTATTTGCTCTATGACAGATAAAAAATTTTATATGGTGTGTTACATCTAAATTATTGATTGCATTATTTAGTTTTATAGTTTTTTTATTTAGTTTTTGTTTGGAAGATCTATCCAGTGGTGAGAGGTGTGTATTAAAGTAACCCAGTGTTATTGTGTGGTTGTCTATTTGATTATTAAAATCGAGAATGGTTTGTTTGATATACATAGATGCTCCATTGTTTGGGGCATATATATTTATGATTGTTATGTCTTGTTGATGTATGATTCTCTTAATCAATATGAAATGTTCTTCTTTATCCCTTCTATTTTTGGTTTGAAGTCCACTCTATCTGATATGAGGATGGAAACCTCCATTTCTTTACATAGTCTATGTGAGTGATATGTTTTCTTTCAGTCTTTCACCTTCAGTCTGTGGATATCTTTTCCTAGGATGTGAGTTCCTTGAAGACAGTGTGTTGTTTAATATTTTTATTTAATTCAATTGGACCATACATGTCTTTTGATTAATAAGTTTAAACCATTAAAATTCAGGTTTATTTTTGAGATATGATTTGTATTCCTAGTCACTTTGGTTTATTTTTTATTTTGAACTTGACTTAGTTTCACCTTTGTTTGACTTTTACTTTAGGGTAGTTCCCCTCTTTGCTGATTTTCATTTTTTAAAAAATTTCCTCCTCATGGAATGTTTTGCATTGTCCCTGAGATGTTGGTCAACTTATGGGGACCCAAGAAGGCAGTAAGCTATGTGGGTTGCATCACTCAACTCTATATTTACATGTGGTTGGGCTCCATTGAGTGCCTTCTCCTGGCTGTCATGTCCTATGACCGTTTTACAGCTATTTCTAAGCCTTTGCATTATTTAGTAATCATGAACCCTCTTTTATGTCTCAAGATGATTTTCATGGTCTGGAGTATTAGTTTGGCCAATCTGTAGTGTTATGTACATTTACCCTAAATTTGCCTAAGAGTGAAAACAATGTTTTGGATAATTTCTTGTGTGTTTCCAGCTATGGCCAAGAGAGCTTGTGTAGACACCACAGTAGTAGAAATGTCTGTGTTTGCTTTAGGCATTGACATTGTCCTCACACCCCTCATCTTTATCTTTATATCCTATGGCTGCATTGCTGAAGCTGTGCTAAAAATGAAATCTAAAGCTTACCAACACAGAGCAATAAATACCTGAGGATCTCATCTCACTGCTGTGTCCATGTTCTATGGAGCTATTATCTACTTGTACCTGCAACCAGGTAACATTGCCTCCAAGGACCAAGGAAAGTTCTTCACTCTTCTTTACACCATCATCACTCCATGTCTCAACCCCCTCTTTTAAACCTTAAGGAATAAGGACATAAAGGATGCACTGAAGAAGCTAATGAGAGTTCAACATGAAATCTGTGAAAGTGAAGAGTTATTTGAAGAGATAGATATTAGAATAAATAAAGTAATGAAATGTATCTACTAATTGTCTTTAATTTTTATGGAACAAGTAATCCTTAGATCATAGTGATGAATTAATGTTAAATAGTGAATTACAGCTGTAAGCCAGTAATTATCATAAGCAGTATATGATAAAATTTTCCACTTATTCAATGGAAGTTGATGAATATCTTGAGGAAATCATCTTGGCAACTTAATTCTTTTTTTCTATACCATGACAGAGAAAAATAGAAGCTATTTATCAAAGTCTTTTTAAAGGTGACAATCCAGACTAATTCTTTTCTCATTCATTATCAAAACTTTATTATATGATTATGCTAATGTTTTTAGAAAGAGAATCTTAATAATTTGAGACCAGTTAGGCTTTCAGTATACATCTATGGAATAAGAGAAATAATGTGAATTTTCAGAAATGCAGTATTATTTTTTTGTAGTGGAATTTCATAAAGTGAAAGTTTTGATTTCCATTTATCAAGGTGATATATTATTTGTTTTGGAAAAATGTAATAACTTTTAAGTGAAATGTTTTTTTACTCTATGATCGGATACCTATATTTATAAATTAATAATCATATTCAATCAAAAGAGGGTTCATCACAAACATTTCTGGAATATCAATGTCACCTAATATTTTATCCTCTACCACTATGTGTATTCTGACATTTTTTTCTAAGTGCTGGGGTACTGAGGATTGAACCAAGGAATGCTTAACAACTTAGCCACATCCTAGCCCTTCTTATTTATATATTTATTTTTAAATTTTGAGACAGTGTCTCTCTAAGTTGTTTAGGGCCTCACTAAATTACTGAGGCTAATCTCAAATTTGCAATTCTCCCACCTATCCTCTTGAGGTGCCTGTTCTGACTCAATAAGTTTTGTAACTAATGATAGGAGATATATTACATCATTTACACATTCCAGTAACTAAGTATATCAAAAATGAATTATTTATATACATAGGAGGACATTACATTTTATAGTATAATTGTTTTCTAGATGTCTAGTTTTTTTTTTCTCTTTGGTTTGTCTTTGTTGCATTTGCATTGCAAATTATAGCACTATTTCAAATACTTGATGTCATGGTTTGGATCTAAAACATACCCCAAAGCAGCAATGTCTAGAAGTGGAGGTTTAGGAAAATGATGGGATCATGAAGGCTCAAACCTCATCAGTGTATTAATCCATCTAAAGAATTCATAATCTGAATGGACTGTTGAGAGAGGGGCTAGTTGGAGAAAGTAGGAATATCCTAGAAGGGTGTTTCTTATATCCAGCCATATTTGTGTTCTCCCAACCCTTTTGCTTTCTAGCTTCCATGAGCTGAACAACTTTTTTCCAACTATGCTCTCCACCATGATTATTTTACCTTGGACCAGCTGGCCATGGACTGGAACCCCTGAACCTGTAAACCAAAATAAATCTTTCCTTCTTTAAGATGTTTTTCTCAGGGATTTTGGTGAAAGTGATAAAAAAAACTAACAAAATTACTATTTTAATCTTGCTAAATAAATATATATTCAGAATTTTTTTTACAACAAATCCTTTAAATATATTAAGCTTACACAAACTCATTAGTGGTTTTATAAGTATATAAATCCTGCCTCATGCTTGTAGGATAATATATGGCCTAAAAAGGCTAAGTATACTTGTAAGTAATAGCAATAATAATGATTCTGCATACTGAGGAGTTGCTCTTCTGACCATGACTAACAAATATTTATGAAAATTTACCTCACCCATTCTAGATCACCTAAAGTAAATGGTTGATTATGACATGGTCAGTAGTCCTAAATGTATGAAAAATGCTTACAGGAATAAGAAATTTTTATGCTTATATTTGACCATGATGTGATGTAAAAAAATTATACACTTAAAAATTGGCCAGAGAATGAATATTTTGACAGCTGTCCTTGCCATAATAAAGAAAAAAAAGATGAAAATAAACACAGCAAGAGAAAAAGAATAGGAAGAGAAGAAACAAATGAAGGATAAAGTATGAAACAAACATGAGTATAGGACCAAAAGAACAGAATTTGAATTTTAAATTTACTTTGAGAAAAAAATACTTAATATTCTTAGGGTTTTTAAATTAAATTTAAAGTCAATTATTAAAATAACTTTTCTATTTTCTTGTCATGTTTTTCACCAATTTACTATATTTGGCTTCATTAAATTTAGCTTTTCTTTCATATTGACTAATCCCATCCAGAACAACTAGTAAAGGAGACCTATTGTGTGGTGCATAGACTTTCTGATTTGAGATATTGCTGTGATTCCAGGTTCACTTTTGAAGCTAGAAAATCTCTCAAAGTAACAAGAACAAATATGCAATAACAAATATGACAGAATTAAATTAGTTTTGTGCTTTTCCTGCTTACTCTATCATAAATTAAAATGAAGCACTACATCGGAACACATAGGAACAAAAATACTAGCTTTTTAGTTTGGGAAAGTCAACATTGCATGATATTATATGGAGGTCATCTTTTTTTATAGAGAGGGAGAGAGATAGAGGGAGAGAGAGAGAGAATTTTAATATTTATATTTTAGTTCTCGGCAGACACAACATCTTCATTTGTATGTGGTGCTGAGGATCGAACCCGGGCTGCACGCATGCCAGGAGAGCGCGCTACCGCTTGAGCCACATCCCCAGCCCTGGAGGTCATCTTTTACTAAACTACCTTAATGCTAAACTTGGCACTAATTACATCAAAGACTTCTCAGAATAGTTATACATATGTCCAAATTAGAAAAAAAATGGAAATATATTCAGGAGATATGTGGCACTTGAGATGCTTTAAAAATCCTCTAAGATCTGAATTTGGCAGAGAAAATCCACATTATGAATGTGGCAAAGAAGAGAGTCTTAAAAAACAGCTTGGACATATCTAAAACAAATAATAAATATAAGTAAATATCCTCATTGAATAAAAGTGATTTAGCAAATAAAGACCAGATAAAACAATAAGTAGATGATGATGTAAAAAATTGCCAACTGTTTCATAGGTACTGTGAAAAGCTACTTCATGTGAATGAATTTTATATAGTTAACATAGAGGTACTTTTATTTTTTGTTAACAAGGAAAATATGGTAAAGAAAGAAGATATTATTACCCGATCCTCTTTCTACTGGCATTATTTAGTAGTAATTCAAGTAGTTATGGCTGAAAACAGTTCATAAAAGAAAAGAATTAAACAAATAGTGTTCACTACTAATTAAATAAAATGTCATGAGAAACATTTTTCATAATATGGTTTTATCTAAATAAGCTAATGAACTAACATAAATTTTCAAGTATACTTATCTATTGCATTTCTGTGAAGAAGGTTCAAATATATCTGGCTACATATACCATATGTATGTTATATAATATATATTATAAATATATCTATATGTCTGTGATAGTACATGATGTATAATTATATGACATACAATCATATGTTTAATCATTATATTATGTATGGATATGTACAATATATAATGTGTATATAACACATATGATACATGTTATATGTGCATATATTCACATTTACATATATAAATATATATTATATATTATATACAATAAAAGAAACATATCATAATTGTCAAGCATTAAAATATATATACATTATGTATGTATACAATGTTTATATATACACATGTATAATATGTATATAATATATTATACATAAAATATATCATGAATACATATATGTAAATATACAAGATACATATATACATACATGTATGTATATATGTGTGTATGTCTATACATATATATGTATATTATATATTATATATAGTATATTATATGTACTATAGAAGAAATATATTATTATTTATTGAACTCAAGGTTAATTTATACTCCTTTATTTTCTTCTATAGCTATACTTTTCTTTTGCCGATAAAATAACGTCACATTGATCAAGCATTTGTATACTAAGTTACATTAACTTTCAAGTAAATTGCTTTAAGTGTCAAATATCAATAATGTTGGCAGTATGCTATTCTGGAATTACTATGATAAAATTTAAGTAAAAGTCCTTGGAAACCATCTTCTAGTTAGTGAGAGACTTTAATGTATGAATAAGTCTATGCAGCCAACTTCTTAAGATTTATTTCAGGTGTCTCAGATTGTATGGAATCCATCTGTTCAATAGATAGTTATGGTTATAAATAAAAAAACTGAAGTGGCAGCAGTACAGTAAGAATTTTATATAAAGACAATATAAAGAAATCATAGGTAATTCACATAATAATTATTTCTCACAATGTTGCTTCTAATATATTCCCAGATCCTTCAGTGATCAGCTAGTGAATTCTTTGTCATTAATACAATTTGAAATATATATATATATATATATATATATATATATATATATATATAATATTTTGAATTACCAAATTCTAAAACATTAAAGACAATTCTGACCATAATACATAACAACTAACAAAAACCACGGGAGTAGTTGGCTTCACTTGTGTGAAAATATTGTCTTTATATTGATTAGTGTTTTAACATAAGGAAAACTAAATTTTATGGACACCAAAATGTCTAACTATATAATAAAGTAAAGGAGTATAAATTAGCTCAGTGTAGTGGTGCATGCCTGTAATTCAAGTGGCTTGAGAGGTTGAGGCAACAGGATCACAAGTTCAAAGCCAGCCTTAGCAAAAGTGAGGTGCTAAGCAACTCAGTGAGACTCTGTCTCTAAATAAAATACAAAATAGGTCTGGGAATGTGGCTCAATGATTGAGTAGCCCTAAATTAAATTCCTGTCATGAAAAAATAAAGTCTAAATTAACCTCAAATTCAACATATAAATATTACCTATGGGTCAGTTCAGGTACCACAATGATATTATTTACCCCAGTCATACTATGAAAAGTGGTAAAACCAGAAAAGTATTTTTTGGACATGCTTTTCTGCTTTTCTTCATGAATTAAATATTGCAAACTGGATTTATTTTTCATCAAGAAAAAGTTTCACAGATTTGTCCTACAAATAAAACTTTTTCAACTTCTTGGCTGACTTCAATCCACCTTAACTCATAAACTTAGCTGTGTCACCTTGAGCATGTTACTTACCATCTCTGAATCTTTGGCTCCTCATCTGACATTGATACAAAACCTGCTTAGTAAATGTAAAGAGCAAATAACAAAAAATGTAAAATACATAAGGGTGTTTTTCATGGGAAGTTAGTTAATTTTCTTCTCTTTATCTACATTCACACATGCACACACTGGTAAGAAAAAAATGATTGTGTATTCTGTAAATGGGAGAAATTAATTATCATAAAAATGAGAGAATATGTACTAATTTCATGTCTTCAACAGGGAAACATTTTTATATTTTTAGAAAAAATATAGTTTTCAATGAGTTATCCTATTTAAGCTGTCTTTATAAATCAATTAATTAAATTTGTATTGCCAACATTACATTTATCTTTTCCTCTACTAAATTTCCTACCACTCTTGTTTTGGTGAGCCTTCATAATATTTGTGACTTCTGTCTCTGGAAATCAAATGTACTAGATATTTACTGTCTTTCCACCATGGATGTCTATGTCTGAGCACTAAGGATTAGGTAAAATTTAACAGTAAGATTAAAAATAAATTATGAAAATAATGAATACAAAGTAGATAATAATGATTATATGTTCTTAAGAAATTTTTCAAAAACTGGGATAAGTGATTCAGATATCAAGCCAACACAGCCTCTACAGGATGTGTCCAGGTCTCCTAAGCAGACTCAGGCTCCAGGCCCATCCAAATAGATTCCTGAACAAGGCCAGGCTCACAGAATTAGGAATGGAAACGACTGCTACAGAATCAGTTTCCAGATCTGTCCTAATGCCAGGAAGAACCCAGTCAGCAAGACAGACTCCATAGTCCCAATATTATCTGGATCCAGGATCCAAAAAACACAGTTTAGTTGACCTGGAAGCAGAATCACTTTAGTAGGCCCTGGGACAGACCTGTCCCCATGGATCAAGACTTGAGGTCCAATCCTGAGAATCCAACTTTCAAGTTCATCCCAGAAATTGGCCAAATTTTTAGATTCATAATTATTGTCTATCTAGTAGACTCTGTTGACCCAGACCTTAGGTCATCCCCTGTGGAAACAGACTTCATATCTGCCCTCATAAACCAGCCCATTCCTACAACCCAGACAATGATTACACCCCAGAAGAATCTCATACAGACTAGCCCCAATGGACAAAATATCCACACCCACTCAATAAGACATAACTCTGCCTATAGGCTCAATTATATAGACCTAGTTATCAGGCTCATGCACCAACCTATCCAGTTTTTAATATACTAATTGGCTATTTTTATGTTTTCTTTAAGAAGTTATCTAGATAGTTGATTGTCAGTATTTAAATCATATTGTTTTTCTTGATATTGAGTTGTAAATTCTTTATATATTCTAAATGTTAACCTTTTCTCATCTGCATAGTTTGCAAATATTTTCTCCCTTTTTGTAGGCTTTACTTTCACAATGATAATTGTTTTCTTTGTTATTCAGAAATATTTTTGTTTTTATTTACTCCCATTTTCTATTTTTTGTTTTTGTTTCCTGTGCTTTTGCCATCTTGTTCAAAGAATCCTTGCCCATATAAAAAGTCTTAAGAATTTCCCATTTCTTTTAGTAGTTTTAAATTTTAAGGTTCTATTTTTATTTTACTTTTATTTAATTTTATTATTTTTTGGGGGGTACCAGGGATTGAACTCAGGGGCACTTGAATACTGAGCCACATCCCTAGCCCTATTTTGTATCTTCTTTAGAGACAGGGTCTCACTGAGTTGCTTATCACCTTGCTTTTGCTGAGGACGGCTTTGAACTTGCAATCCTTCTGCCTCTCAAGCCTCTGAGACTACAGGTGTGTGCCACAGTGCTGGGCACTTTGTGTCATTTTAAATTGAGTGTTAAGGAAATGTATTATTTTAGTTGTAGCTCTGCCAATATGTATATCCAGAGGCCTGTTGTCATTTCTGTCTTCAATAATTTTTTTTCATAAAGGGAGAATTACAATTTTTTCTAACAGATCAAATTGGTTGGGTATTCTTGGTTATCAAAAATGCTCATGTAGATTTGTGATTTTGAACTGATTAATATTCATGATGTGTGGAAAAACATTTTATTCTATCAATTGCACAAAATGGAATTTTATGTATATTCCCACACATGTATGTATACACTATGCTATCAATTGCACAAAATGGGATTTTGTATATGTATACACATAACCTGGAAGGACATATCCAACTAAGCTGCCTGTGGCTGGGTGACAGTTCTTTTCTCATGCTGTTCTGTTTGCTGTATTACACTTATTAATTAAAAAAATAAATAATAGTTAATTTAAAAACCTGAAAAAATATTAACAGAACTGAAGGTGAAAATTGACAGTAACAAAAAATAGAAGAGGATTTTAATGGTTTCCAATAATTGATGGAAACATACAGAGAGAATATTGATATAGACACAGTGGATTTCAACAATGATATAGGTAGGCATAACTGACATATACAGAATATTTCATCCATGGGAAACAGAATACACATTCTTTTAACTGTTAGAGAGCTTTATTAAAATCAGGTGAGATGCCCTGGGTTTGATGCTCACTATTAGAGCAAAACAACAACAACAACAAAAAAAAACCTGAAGTTTACAGGAAATCTCAAAAACCACCAAATGGCCAAAGCCATCCTGAGAAAAAGAACAAAGCAGGAAATATTACACTAACCTGACTTCAAAATCTATTAGAAAGCTACAGTTATCAAAGTAGATATAGAGAGTAGAAAATATAGCCTAAAAGTAAGCCACACTTCTAAAACAAACTGATTTTTCAGAAAGGTGCTAAACATTCAAGGACAGTCTGTCAACCAGTACTGGAAAAAGATGGATATCTATAGATAAGAGAATGAAACTAAAACCTTATGTCTCACCATATGCATGAAATAATCTATCAAAATGAATGTCTGAAACTACTAGAAAAAAACATAGAGAAAAATTTTAGGATATTAGAACAGACAAGGATATGTGTATAAGATCAAAAGCAGAAGTTGACAAAAATAAAAATCAACAATGGGATTATAACAAACCAAACAGTTTCTGAATAATGAAGGAAAAATAAGCAGAGTAAAGAAATAGCCTACAGAATGGGCCAGAATATTTGCCAAGTATACATCTGAAAAGAGGTTAACGTTCTAATATGTGAGAAACTCAAACAACTCCATGGCAAATAATTCAATTTAAAAACAGTCAATAATGTATGAGTGTACCTTTTTCCCCACATCCTTTACAACACTTATTGTTTGCCTTCATAATATCTGCCATTCTGACTGGAGTGAGATGATATTTTAGCATGGTTTTGATTTTCATTTCTCTAATTGCTAGAGTTGATGAACATTTTCTAATATATTTGTTGATTGACTATATATCCTCTTTTGAGAAGTGTCTGTTCAGGTCCTTGTCCCATTTATTGATTGGGTTATTTGTTTTCTTGGTGCTTAGCTTTTTGAGTTCTTTATTTACCCTAGAGATTAGTGCTCTATCTGATGTGTGAGGGGTAAAAATTTGCTCCCAGGATGTAGGCTCTCTATTCACCTCACAGATTGTTTCTTTTGCTGAGAAGAAACTTTTCAGTTTGATTTCATCCCATTTATTGATTCTTAGTTTTAATTCTTGTTCTATAGGAGTCTTATTAAGGAAGTTGAGGCCTAATCCCACATGATGAAGATTAGGGCCTACTTTTTCTTCTATTAGATGCAGAGTCTCTGGTTTAATTCCTAGATTCAGTATGAAGATTCCTTGGAAATCTGGGAATAAAACCAACATTTTACCTAGCTATCCCTCTCTTTGGTCTATACTCAAAAGACCTAAAAACATCATACTACAGGGACACAGCCACATCAATGTTTATAGCAGCACAATTCACAATAGCTAAACTGTGGAACCAACCTAGATGCCTTCAGAAGATGAATGGATAAAAAAAAATGTGGCATATATACACAATAAATTTTACTCTGTTAGGGTCTGTAAACAAGTCAGGATGGTGCCTGGCAAATGTTAGAATCTGTAAACAAGTCTGGATGGCGCCTGGCATTTTGCCAGAGGTAGTGGTTTGTGAAGTAATGCCAGCAAGCCATTAAGTGTGGAGATTCCTTATTGGTTGACTGCTGTATCTAGTTTATCTTAATTAAGATAAGCTGTGTGGAATGTATATGTACCCCTCCTGTCCTACAATAAAGGGCTCCCACTCTTGCTGTATCAATATACACAAGTTGCCCATCACCCCCTGGTTATTTTGCTGCAGCCAGACTGCAGCAGATGGTGGCCCGTACCGGGAGCCCCGGGACACTTGGGGGTAAGTTGATGAGAAAAAGTTGCCCATCCAGGGATAGGACGGGAGCAAATCTGCTTGTCCCTAGGCAGATAGGGCGAGAGGAAAAAATGGCCATTTCAAGAAAATGGAGAAGATTGATATAGTATGTTTGTGTCTTGTTTTGTCTTAAAATGTTGTATTGTCTTTGTGATGAAAATATGGAAGGGGTGTGAAGTAAATTGATAAGGGAAAAAGGCACCCCAGTGGAACCAAGAGCAGTTAGGGCATGTGTTGATAAGAGCCCAGGAACTATAGTCAGAAAAAAAAAGAAAGTTCATAAGAAGAAGGCTTATCAGGAAAAAAGTTGCAGCAAAAGGCTCTTACTGAATACATTTTGTTACCGGAGGGTGTGTGAAATGGTGCGTTGGCTGCCATGTGCGTGAGCTGGTCATGGTGCAGCAAGGACTTTCCAAGTGGTGGCAGCGGGCTCTTCCCCGCCCCCCACCCGGGGAGCGGGATGCCACTACAAGAGCCCTAATCTAAACCTGACCCAGAGGCACAGTCAGGCTCTTGCTCCCTGTGCCCGGAAGCAGTTTGAGTCCAGGACACTCCCCAGGGCCATTTGGGGCTGCCCAGGATGCTACAGTGAGAAGACACTACCAGTGTCCCTGATGTTTGGTCATTTTCAATGCCAATAACTAAGCTACAATGGTTCTCACACACCTGGAGGCTGATGAATAATGAGCACTATTAAGGCTTATTTCGAATGTAAAAAACCTTGAGATAATGTACTAAATTGTTCAGAAGGTTGTTTTCTTAGTGCCTGCTGGAATACTACAGGATTTTCTTTAGCATCATTGCCCGAGTTCCTGCCTTCGCCCCAGTGCCATTGAGGACGAGGGTGAAAGAATTTCCAGTGTTGCTGAGAACCAGACAAGACTTCTGCTGAGAACCGGAAGATACTTCAGCTAAAAAATGGATGAGACTTCGGATCAAGCTAGCTGCCTGCAGAACTTACCTGGACTGTGATTTAAGCTAGCTGCCTGCAGAATTTACCTGGACTGTGAGTTAATCTATTGAGACACTGCTTTACCTGGACTGAGACAACATACTGTATCTTTGCTAATGGTGTCATTGCTGGTATAATTTTCCCAAGGGCTTCTTGCATGGAGCCATCAATTGGCTTGGTATTGTGGCATTTTGTATCCTCCCCTTCTGCTTGTAGCAGATTGTGGTGTTTGGGTAAAAAACCACTATGGTTGTTATTTAAATTAAACAAAAGGGGGAAATGTTAGGGTCTGTAAACAAGTCAGGATGGTGCCTGGCAAATGTTAGAGTCTGTAAACAAGTCTGGATGGCGCCTGGCATTTTGCCAGAGGTAGTGGTTTGTGAAGTAACGCCAGCAAGCCATTAAGTGTGGAGATTCCTTATTGGTTGACTGCTGTATCTAGTTTATCTTAATTAAGATAAGCTGTGTGGAATGTATATATACCCCCACTGTCCTACAATAAAGGGCTCCCACTCCTGCTGTGTCAATCTACACAAGTTGCTCATCACCTGCCCCCCCCAGTTATTTTGCTGCAGCCAGACTGCAGCATTACTCAGCAATAAAAGATTACAAAATCATGACATTTGCAGGTAAGATAATGCGGAGTGAAGTTAGCCAATCCCCCAAAAAGCAAATGTCTAATATTTTCTCTGATATAAGGAGGCTGATTCATAGTGGGATAGAGAGTGGGAGCATGGGAGGAATAGATGAATTCTAGATAGGGTAGAGGGGTGGGAAGAAAAGGGAGGGGGTGGGGGATTAGCAAGGATGGTGGAATGTGATGGACATTGTCAACAAGTGCTGAGTAGCAGTTAAATGTTTGTCAACAAGTGCTGAGTAGCAATTACATAGGAGTAATAAGTTCTAGTGTACTTTGGCACAGTAGGCTGACTACAGAATATGATAGACATTATTATCCAAAGTACATGTGTGAAGACACAAATTGGTGTCAACATACTTTATATACAATCAGAGATATAAAAAATTGTGCTGTGTATGTGTAATAAGAATTTTAATGCATTCTGCTGTCATTTATTTTTTAAAATCAATAAAATAAAGAAAAGTGAAAAAATATGCTCAATAAACCTAAATAGATATTTTTCTAAAGAAAATATATAAATGACCATTAGGATATGAAAAATACACAGTATCACTAATTATCAAGGAAATGAAATAAAAAATCACAATGAGATATTTACCTCATTATAGTTAGAATGGCTATTACCGAAATGACAAAAGGTAACAAGTTCCTGAGAGGATGTGGAGGAACTGAAACCCTCCCACTCTTTGGTGGAAATGTAATTAGTACAGCCATTATAAAGTATGAGATTTCTCAGAAAATTAAAAACATAATCACCATATGATCCTGCAATGAAACTATTGAGTTTATGTTCAAAAGAATTGAAATCTGTATGCCTAAAAGACATCTGCACTCACCACACTGCTGTTCATAATAGCCTAGAAATAGAATCAATATAAGTGTCATCCACTGATGAGTCAATAAAGAAATGTACATACACACAATGGAATACTATTCAGCCACAAGAAATGGATAAAATTTTGTCACTTCCAATAACATGGATGAAACTAGAAGTCATTATATTAAATGAAATAAGAAAGACACTATCTCATTGGCATGTGGATTCCCACATAAATTGATAGTAGAACAGTCATAACCAGTGGCTAGAAAGTAAGAAGAAGTGAAAAACAAGAAGTGGTTTGTCAACAAGTGCTGAGTAGAAGTTAAAGTAGCAGTTAAACCTGAACAGAAGCCAGATACTTTGTCAACAAGTGCTTAGTAGCAGTTACATAGGAGTAATAAGTTCTAGTGTACTTTGGCACAGTAGGCTGACTACAGATAGTATATTGTGTATTTCATAAAAGATAAACTTTACTACAGGAAATGATAAACGTTTAAAAAATTGATACATTTACTCTTATTTGGGTATATAAAACACATACATGTATCAAAATATCACATGATGCCACATAAATCTGTACAACTTTTATATATTAGTTTACAAAATAAAATGAAATGAAAAAAATAGCTATTGGGGGGCTGGGGATGTGGCTCAAGTGGTAGCGTGCTCGCCTAGCATGCGTGCGGCCCGGGTTCTATCCTCAGCACCACCTACAAAGATGTTGTGTCTGCCAAAAACTAAAAAATAAATATTAAAATTCTCTCTCTCTCTCTCTCTCTCCTTCTCTCTCTCTCTCTCTCTCTCTCTCCTTCTCTCTCTCACACTCTCTCTTTAGAAAAAAAAAGCTATTGGGAACATTTTCCTGCACTTGTTATCTGACAGATCATGATCACAGAGTCCAGTGCATAATGTGTAAAATGGTCCATACTGAGAACTAAGATTTATAAAACTCAATGTATTTTTTTAACAATTTTGGCATTTATTGATAAGTTCTTGTAAAGAAAGGAATAAAACATAAGCAAGGAAAATAAATATGTAAGGTTTTTTTTATCAAAAAAGTAGAACTACCATAAGGTTCAGCAATCCTGCCATTGAGTTTATATCTATTGGAAATTAAATCAATATAATGATATTCATTACAGCATCGTTGACCATAGACAAAATCAGAATCGACCTAAGATTCCATCTTTGGATTAATGGATATAAAAAATATTGCATATATAATTACTTAGCTATAAAAAATAAAGAAATCCTGTCATTTTTGAATGTTAATGGAAGTGAAGTTCTTGGTATTAACTTTAGTAAGCTATGCACAGATAGATAAATACATGTTACCACTTACATGTGAAATAAAACATTTGATTTTGTAAAAGTAGAGAGTATAATGGTGATTACCAGAGGCTAGGTATTTGAGGATCATGGGTTGGAAGATGTTGGTAAAAGGATACTAAATCTCAGTTATTGAATGACTATGTCCAAATGATCTGTTGTTCAACTTGGTGACTTGTTAAAAATATACATCTTTTAAAATGCTAAGACAGTGTATACATCCTGTATTCTCCACAAAACCTCAACTGTGTTAAGTAGCTATCATATATTAGCTAAGTTTAGTCATAGTACAATGTGCATATTGTAAGTGGTAGATAGATATTCTCTGTCAATTTAAAAAATATATAAAATGCAAGGAAAAAAAACAGAAGTAAAACAGAATCCTGAAGCAGGAAATTATCTCAATCTGCTTGTAATGTCTCCAAGAGAAGGGATGACACACTCCAACTATGACATCGAGAGTAGCTTCATAAAGGAAGTATTTACACAGGTATGGGACAGACTGAGAAATACCTACAAGGGTATTCTAAGTGTGTATTTTATAAGCACTACCCTGTTAATAGAAAGAGTGGGGAGCAAACCAGTTTTGCTTGCAAAAAAGATTTGTTTGCAAACCAAAGCATGAAGTAGCAAAAAGAAGAGATAGTATTGGAAATCAGAGAGAGAATGTCTGAATATACATGGCCACCTCCAGCATCTTGTCCTTTGATTGAGCAACAAAGTCAGTCTCACAGGTTCATCTGAGAAGTAACTAAGAGAATATACCCCCAACTAGCTGTTCTTTCACTCTTGAATGCTCACATGGTGACTCCCATCAGTTAAACCTGACCAGAAGCCAGATACAAAAATCTTCTTGATGTAACCTTTAGGGTAACCACACAGTAGAAAGTACTAAATGAAATATATGGGAGACCATTATTTGGGACTAACTTCCTGCACATGGAACCAGAAGACCAAACCAAGCCAAAAATGGAATCATTTATGCTGAATACCATATAGTCAAACAGAACCTTTAAGAAAGTAGATAGATCAAAAAAAAAAAGAACTGTTCTTCCTAAAATAGGAGATTATGTCCTACGCAGGTCAGTGTAATAAGGAGGTTCCCTCTGTTCATACAAGAAGAAATAATAAGAAAGGAAAAGGAGGAGGAGGAGAAAGAGGAGGAGGAGGAGAAAGAGGAGGAGGAGGAGGAGGAGGAGGAAAGGAAAAGAAATCTGAAGAATAAGGTGATTTCTACCAATCAGCTTATTCTAGTGTTAATTCTTTGTTCCCTATCTTGCTAAATTCTGTTCTTTCATTGCTCAATGGGAGGTCACATTCTATTTTGGAGAAAGGGAACTGCCCATATTCATAAATCATGAGTAAAGTCAATTATATATATGATAAAGTTGTTAGAACTTTATGTTTTGAAGCTCTATCCATATATATATATATATATATATATATATATATATATATATACATATATGTATATATATATGGATAAAAGATGAATCTAGGAAAAGAAATGTGGACTGAGAAATAGTCATTGCATTTATAATGCATAAAACACACATCCATATAATATTAGTGGTTACCTTTAGAGAAAGAAGATGAATTTCATACCATTGGAGACAGTAGTCAAAGGAAAAGATTACCACTTGTCTATTCTATTCAATGTCTTTGATTTTGTTTTTCTAAATAATGTAGTTTCATATAATACATGTAATTTAAAAATATTAATTCTGTCTACATATGAGAAGAGATTTTTCTCACTTCAGACATTATAAATTTAGAAAATCATAATTACATACTTTAGTTAGAGAAACAAATATTGTGAAGTTTTTATTTAAATTTTTTTTGAATACTTCTCATGGGAAAGATTACTTTTTTCTTGTCTTTCAAACTCATTTTCTGCTCCTTTACTATTGCTACTAGAAATAATTAAATCTAGATGAGCTATTGTAAGAATTAGTGAGGTAAGACATTCAATGAATTTATTTTTTCATATAAATTCCCCTGAATCATTTATTCAAACTATCTTTACTCTAATTGTATCCTTGTTCTTTTTATTTATTTATTTTTAATTGTATTCCATTTGACATTGGCATTCAGTTTGTTGGGTAATTGAATAAGTTCATCGTAAACAAATCTAACATCCAAGAGTCTGACACCCAATCTTAGTTCAGTAGATAGTTATCTACTAATTGTACAAAAAAACAGTTCCATAGAGATCTCTGTCCCCCAAATTTTTCTCTGATCACTCACCTGGGAGCAGGATAAATGAATGATCTATGTGAAAAGAATGCCCAAGAGTTTTCATGAATAACATGTAAATAGCATGCTCAGAAAGCACTCTGCATATTTCCTACTTTGCCTTCCTAACCTAGTCTTTTTTCCTTTGGCACCCGCAACAGAAAATTAACTGCTTTGAAGCTAATAGTTAAATATGCATCTATGAACTAAAGTTTCTCTGTCCTCTCAAAATTTAAAAATTCAAGTATACTTCCTCACCTTTCCTTTACATTGAAGAATATCAGAAAACAGTAAGTAAAAGGTACTTGTTTTCAGAGGAGGTTGGAATGTGTGTACATCATAATAAAAAAACACACATATAAAAGGCAGAGTGTAGTTCATTTCAGAAAGCCTTTTCTAACTTTTGGAAATACCTAGTTCGGTGGCTCTGCAAAAAACTGGTGTAGACTTGCAATTAATGTCTCTCCTAGACTCTCACTTTAATTGAGTGTAAAAGCATTAAAAGCAAAGATATTTTTGACAGACATTAACCACTAGAATGAGGTATGAAGCTTTCAGTCAATTACATGACCATCTCATATCAATCAATTTTAATATATGTTCAAAATTTCATGGGTTGATTTCTCCATATTTTTCAATCGGAGTTTGGGTCAGATGAAAATAACCTGTATTTCTTCTGGGTTATCTTCTACTCTGTATAAAGCTAAACAGTACCTTGCAAGTATAAATTAAATAATATAGGATGAAAATGAAGTAAAAACAAGATATACTAAAAAGAAAATATGAAGTATATATGAAGATAATGTCAATAAGAATACAGCATAAATAGATTCCCATATAGTGAAATAGGGATGGCAAATCACTGGAAGTAGAAGATCCAAAGGTCATAGAATCCAAGAGTTAAAAGTAATGAAATATGAGAATGATTTGAAAAAGATGAGACTTCTATGGATATAATAAATGACCTTAAATATATTTTAGAGTGACTTGCATGGATTAGGTATACCTACTGTTCTGTCTCTAGGCAAATATACAGAAAAAAAGAACAGGGAGAGCACAATTAACAGTCAAAAACCATACTTACTGAAGAGAAAATGTGAACAAAATCCAAAATAATACAAATTTAAAAATTGCAGAAAGCATACTGGAAGGGTGATTGTCATCACACTTAGGTATAATAAATTATAGAAAAATTTCTGGAGGACAAAATTAAAAATCCATCTTTAAAAAAATTGAAGATTGGAGCATATTTCAAGAAAGCATTTTTTTTCACATAAAAAAAGGACTAGGGAAAATAATTGAAGAATGGTCCATCACAGTAAAAGATATTATGTGAATATAATAATGTTTTAAAAATAGAAAACATGTATGTTCTATTGCAATTATTTAATAATGTAGGTTCACTTTAATTTTTAGAAAATTCAATATATCAATAGGATAATTCTGACTGGGCTTATTTATTATCCTTTCCACATAATGGTATTTTTATGTGAATGAAAACTTAGGCCCAGAGTTGTTCCTAAATTCTCTGTGCTTCTATAACATCTTGAGTAACAGAGCTAAATAAAGATTAGGGATCACACTATTTCAGAAAACAATCTTGCAGTACAAATGTTCTGTTTTGTTTTGTTTGAAATCTTCAAACTCCAAATTCATAGTCTTGATATGTCACTACCTCTTTTAAGGCATTGATTACATTTTGATCTTTACCTTTACCTTTCCAGTTATTAGGAGACTCTAAAATTAATGATTAACAATATCCTAAATTATAGATAGTAAAATTTCCTTTGTCATTAGGTCTAGGGTAGGGTGAGTACTACTAATTTAGTAGATGTAAAACCTTATTACAGTTTTGTCAAATGTGGTTCATTAAGAACCACATTGCTTGGATTTATTATTGTTTTACCATTGTTATTTCTTCTGGACTAGGACAGTATATAATCAAAAGGCAACATTCACATCTTAACTCTGAGTAGCTTTCTATGATTCCTTACAAGTGGCACTGAAGATGAAATGAAATAGAGAATTTGAAAACTGTGCTTTGTAACTCTGAGAATGGTACCTTGAAATTGCTAATTTACTAGCAGAGTGATTCCAAATTTTATTGCTGGGCCCCTGTCCTAACTTCCCCTCTAAATATTCCCCTTCTTACAGGATGCTGTGGTGGAGTGTGTTTTATAAATTCACAATATTAAACAAAAGCTTCTTTACCTAATTCATCTCTCTCAACATGTGGTTTTACTCAGCTCATTAATTTTGTGGTTTTCAATATAACTTTCAGCCAAAAGAATAAATAAATGTTTCCTGGAAACACAAAATTCCTTGTGTATTTTAAGAAATCTCTGGGCCTGTATGAAGATATTAACTTTTCTCCTGACAGCAATTGATGTGGAATTCAAAAATATATTTGTATTTATCTATGATTAGTGGATCACTAGGACCTGTTCAAATTATCTTATTAAGAAAAAATGACAAAGTATCTTGATAAATGAAAAAAATCCTACAAGATAGATAGATTACCTAAAACACAATATGAAAGAACAAATAATGAGAATCTGAAGTAATACTCATGCAAGGAAGAGGGTACGCACAAATTTATTTGTTTTGTGTGTGTATGTGTGTTTTTAATTTGTTCTTTTTAGATATACATAACAGTACAGTGCCTTTCACATATTTTACATACATGGGGTATAACTTATTCTAAGTAGGATCCAATTTTTATGGTTGTAATTATGTGATTTCACTGATGATGTATTTACACATGAACATAGGAAAGTTACTGATTCATCCTACTGTCTTTCTTATTCTCCTCCCCACTCCCTTTCCTTCATTTCCCTTTGTCTAATCCACTGAATTTCTATTCTCCCCTTCTCCAACCTTTGTGTGTTAGTATCCATATATCAGAAAAAAAAAAAACATTAGACTGTTGTTTTTTTTTGGGGGGGGGTTGTGGATTGGCTTATTTCACTCAGCATAGTATTATTCAGATCCACCAATTTACCAGCAAAAGTCATAAAGGCATTCATTTTTAGGGCTGAGTAATATTAAATGGTAAATATATACTGCATTTTCTTTATCCACTCATCTGTTGAAGAGCACCAATTTTAGTTGCATAGCTTAGCTATTATAGATTGAGCTGCTATAAACATTGATGTGGCTATATCACTGTAGTATGCTGATTTTAAGTCTTTTGGGTACATAATGAGGAATGGTATAACTGGGTAAAATGCTCATCCATTCCAAGTTTTCTTAGGAATCTCCATACTGCTTTCCATAGTGGTTGCATAAATTTGCAAACCAAACAATGTAGGACTGTGTTTTTTCTGCCACATCCATGCCAACATTTTATTATTACACAAATTCTTGAGCATGGTGAAACTTATGTCATTGTACCTTCACACACTCAATTTATACCTGAAGAAACTGATGTTGGAAGTGCTTGATTTCTTACTCAATTCCAAGTAATTAGTAGAACCGATTAAATCCAAAGACTTTTTACTCCCCATGGAGATGGTCTAACTATATCACCAACTTGTTGGAGGAGGATAAGCCTATAATAATGATTCTCAGAGTTCTAAATTTCTTGTTAATTCTTCTACTATAACTATCTTGATATTTTACTCTTTCTAACATTTCTGAAATGTTGCAACCCTGCCTGTGAAAAGGATTCATGCGATTCCAAGACTCCATGCTAAAGCTGCTCTAGCAGAGACCTGGAGATAAAAATCAGTAAACAGACTTCCTAGCTGATTTTTATGGCAGCCAAAGATTGAAAACCACTGACTGGTGGTTTCCCCAGCATAGTTACCTCTATTTGCAATTGAATTTTCACTATAAGGAGATCATTATTGTATGCATTTATTATTCAAAGGAGGTAATTCAGATGCAGAATGTTTAGCTATTTTTATATGGTTGTCATGTTTACATTTTTAATTACATGAAGTGCGAACATATTCTTGAAATTTCTACAGAAAAGTAGTTATCTTTACTTGGATGCTAATTCTCCTTCTCACCTCATTACCTGCTTCAACTCTGGCTATACACTTCTGAAATTTTTCTTTTCTTTTCTTTTTCCTGATAGAATATAGCTATAGAATAGCCTTATAATGAGATGACTTCAAACAATAAGTTCCATTTAAATATGTTATATTTCCCAATTTTTGCTCGAGAAATGTCATATTTTTTATTGTAAGTACCATTTCTTGTAGTATCATGAATGGGAATTTGGTCACCTTGCTACAGACCTTTGCCTTTTTTCCTCCTAGAGTTATTGCACACTATCCTCTATAATAGTATGGCCAATATATAGTTATACTTTTTAACTAATTGTAACTATTTCTAATTTTTTGCTACTTCCTTATTACAGGTGAGACAACTTGAAGAGAATGACAATAGTTAATGAAAGTCATCCTGAAGAGTTCATCCTACTAGGCTTTGCAGACCTACCTTGGCTAGAGCTTCCCCTCTTCATTATTCTTCTCATAACATATCCCCTGGCCTTGATGGGAAACATTGTTATCATTCTAGTTTCCAAATTAGATCCTCGTCTCCACAGCCCCATGTATTTCTTTCTCACCAACCTCTCCTTTCTAGACATGTGTTATACCACAAGCATTGTTCCTCAGATGCTATTTAATCTGGGAAGCTCTACGAAGACCATTAGCTATATTGGGTGTATAATTCAGCTTTATATATTCCATATAATGGGCGGCACTGAATGTCTGCTCTTGGCTATTATGTCCTTTGACCGCTATGTGGCCATCTGCAGACCTCTGCACTACACCCTCATCATGAATCAACGCACTTGCATCTTGCTAGTATCCATTATGTGGATGACTGGAGTGATCTTTGCTTTCTCAGAAGCCACTCTTACATTACAATTGCCATTGTGTGGTGTCAATAAACTGGATCACTTGTTGTGTGAAATTCCAGTCCTGATAAAGACTGCCTGTGGTGAAAAGGAAGCTAATGAGCTTGCACTGTCTGTGGTGTGTATTTTTATATTAGCTTTTCCTCTATGTTTAATCCTTGCCTCCTATGCTAGTATTGGACATGCTGTATTTAAGATTAAATCTTCTGAGGGAAGGAAGAAGGCCTTTGGTACATGTTCCTCTCATCTCATTGTAGTTTCCTTATTTTATGGTCCAGCCATTAGCATGTATCTTCAGCCTTCCTCCTCTATCACAAGGGACCAGCCCAAGTTCATGGCTCTCTTCTATGCAGTAATGACACCAACACTTAACCCCTTCATATATACCCTAAGGAATAAGGATGTAAAAGGGGCCTTAGGTAACCTAGTGAGGAACATTTGCAAATGCAAATAAAATTTCTTGTAAAATGCAGTTTTTCTAATAACTCACTTTAAAATATTTTTATTTGTAAACAGACACATTACCTTTATTTTATTTATTCATTTGTATGTGGTGCTGAGTATAAAATCCATTGCCTCACACACAGCATGCAAGTGCTCTACCACTGAGCCACAACCACAAACCCCTAATAATTCATTTTTGACTAATAATATAATCTCATGCTATATGTTCTTTTTGTCAAATATATTTTGTTTCTGACATTTTTAGTCACATTGAGCATGGGTGATATCAGGTTATTTGTACTAGTAGGGAAAATTGATTTGTAAAAATGCAGTAAATAGAATTTTTTGTTTGAATATTGAACTAGTAACTGTACTGAGTAGTAAAAGGAGAATTTTAAATTTTAATTGCAATAAAAAATCCATTAGTTCAAGCTCACTATCATAAATACACACCACATAAAACAACACCAATATGCTTCCTATCAGGGTTATCTATTAAACATTACATGACTCTTGTATTTTGACAAATTTCTGCAGGCAGTATGGCTTAACTTTATGTTTAGGCTGAAACATTCTATGCTTTTAAAGAATCATTAGTTTATCAAGCTCAGCTCATGTAGATCTTATCACTTCTTCAAAAATACATTGTAAATCTTGTTTACATAATTAGTATGCAATGTTTTACATGATTAATTAAACAACTTATCATTAAATGTTACAATGAATAGAATTACAATAAAAAATATTAGTAGGTGTTTTAATGTTCATTTTAAATATCATAAGCATGACTCTTTTGAATCAATGAGTAAATAAGTTAATGATAGGCCACTACCTGGAAATATTTCTATGCATAAATTGAAACAGCCATAAATGTCTTTTGAATCAGAGAAAGAATCAGTGTGAGAATGAAGTGTATATTTGGAAGGCTAGCAACTAGATTACATCAACAAATAATACAAGTATCTCTTTATTAATACAAATTTTGGATGCAAATGATGTTCAAGAATCTGTGACATCCTAAAAGTAAATCTTATTTATAAAACTTACACTTCTATCTTAAAATATTGTCATTTTGTGAAAGAAAATTCATGATTTTGTGAATAAGTAGTGTTGAATTCCTATGTTAAGAAGTCAATATGATGTTGCATAGTGAAGGCATATATACTTGTACAAAAAACCCTCATTTGAACTTTTCAAATGTGTTTTCTAGTATAATCAAGATCTGAGAAAAATCGCAAAAAAGGAAAAGCACATGGTACAATGAACAAACACAACCAGAATCAACTGCAACCATATCTATTCTTTGGAAATAACAGAACATCTGGTGTTAGACCAGGTCTTGAGACCTTTTGAGCTTGGCAACTATTTTAAGTAATATAAATATTGATTTCTGGGTACTTACTAAGGTATTGTTACCAAAAGTTTCTAAATTTCCACACTGTCATACTTTATAATTTTTTTAGTATTTTTGAAATATTTGCATATTCATGAGGTTGATGAGGATAAGATCCATTTTATTTATTTATTTATTTATTTATTTATTATTAGTTGTTCAAAACATTACAAAGCTCTTGACATATCATATTTCATACATTTGATTCAAGCAGAATATGAACTCCAAATTTTACCCTGTATACATATTGCATATTTAACATCGGTTCCACATCCACTTTTTTACGTACTGCCATACTAGTGTCTGTTGTATTCTGCTTCCCTTCCTATTCTCTACTATCCCCCCTCCCCTCCCCTCCCCTCTCCTCCCATCTTCTCTCTCTACCCCATCTACTGTAATTCATTTCTCTCTCTTGTTTTTTCCCCCTTTCCCCTCACTTCCTCTTATATGTAATGTTGTATAACAATGAGGGTCTCCTTCCTTTACCATGCAATTTCCCTTCTCTCTCTCTTTCCCTCCCCCCTCTCGACCCTGTTTAATGGTGATCTTCTTCTCATTCTCTTCCTCCCTATTCTGTTCTTAGTTGCTGTACTTATATCAAAGATGACATTTGGCATTTGTTTTTTTAAGGATTGGCTAGCTTCACTTAGCATAATCTGCTATGGTGCCATCCATTTCCCTGCAAATTCCATGATTTTGTCATTTTTTAGTGCAGAGTAATACTCCAATGTGTATAAAAGCCACATATTTTTTATCCATTCATCTATTGAAGGGCATCTAGGTCGGTTCCACCATCTAGTTATTGTGAATTGTGCTGCTATGAACATTGATATAGCAGTATCCCTATACTACGCACTTTTAAGGTCTTCAGGGAATAGTCCAAGTAGGGCAATAGCTGGGTCAAATAGTGGTTCCATTCACAGCTTTCCCAGGAATCTCCATACTGCTTTCCAAATTGGCCGCACCAATTTGCTGTCCCACCAGCAATATACAAGTGTACCCTTTTCCCCACATCCTCACCAGCACTTGTTGTTTGACTTCATAATGGCTGCCAATCTTACTGGAATGAGATGGTATCTTAGGGTGGTTTTGATTTGCATTTCTCTGACTGCTAGAGATGGTGAGCATTTTTTTCATGTACTTGTTGATTGACTGTATGTCCTCCTCTGAGAAGTGTCTGTTCAGGTCCTTGGCCCATTTGTTGATTGGGTTATTTGTTATCTTATTATTTAATTTTTTGAGTTCTTTGTATACTGTGGATATTAGGGTTCTATCTGAAGTGTGAGAAGTAAAAATTTGTTCCCATGATGTAGGCTCCCTATTTACCTCTCTTATTGTTTCTCTTGCTGAGAAAAAACTTTTTAGTTTAAGTAAGTCCCATTTGTTGATTCTTGTTATTAACTCTTGTGCTATGGATGTCCTATTAAGGAATTTGGAGCCTGACTCCACAATATGTAGATCAGAGCCAACTTTTTCTTCTATCAGATGCAGAGTCTCTGATTTGATATCAAGCTCCTTGATCCATTTTGAGTTAACTTTTGTGCATGGCGAGAGAAGGGGATTCAGTTTCATTTTGTTGCATATGGATTTCCAGTTTTTCCAGATCCATTTGTTGAAGATGCTATCCTTCCTCCATTGCATGCTTTTAGCCCCTTTATCAAATATAAGATAGTTGTGACTTTGTGGATTGGTCTCTGTGTCCTCTATTCTGTACCATTGGCCCACCCGCCTGTTTTGGTACCAGGACCATGCTTTTTTTGTTACTATTGCTCTGTAGTATAGTTTGAAATCTGGTACACTATACCGCCTGATTCACACTTCCTGCTTAGAGTTGCTTTTGCTATTCTGTTTTTTTAATTTTTCCATATGAATTTCATGATTGCTTTATCTATTTCTACAAGAAATGCTATTGGGATTTTGATTGGCATTGCATTAAACCTATAGAGAACTTTTGGTAATATCACCATTTTGATGATGTTAGTTCTGCCTATCCATGAACAGGGTACATTTTTCCATCTTCTAAGATCTTCTTCTATTTCTCTCTTTAGGGTTCTGTAGTTTTCATTGTATAAATCTTTCACCTCTTTTGTTATTTTGATTCCCAAGTATTTTATTTTATTTTTTTGAGGATATTGTGAATGTGGTGATTTTCCTCATTTCCATTTCAGAAGTTTTGTCGCTGATACACAGGAATGCCTTTGATTTATGCGTGTTGATTTTTTATCCTGCCACTTTGCTGAATTAATTTATTAGTTCTAGTAGTATCTTTGTAGACCCTTTTGGGTCTTTTAGGTATAAAATCATGTCAACTGCAAATAGGATAATTTAAGTTCTTTTTTTGCCTATTTTTATGCCTTTAATTTCTTTTGTCTGTCTAATTGCTCTGGCCAGTATTTGGAGAACTATATTGAATCGAAGAGGTGATGGAGGGCATCCTTATCTTGTTCCAGATTTTAGAGGAAATGCTACTATTTTTCTCCATTCAGAATGATGCTAGCCTGAAGGTTTAGCATATATAGCTTTTACAATGTTGAGGTAAGTTCCTGTTATCCCTAGTTTTTCTAGTTCTTTGAACATAAAGTGATGCTGTACTTTTTCGAATGATTTTTCTGCGTCTATTAAGATGATCATATAGTTCTTATCTTTAAGTCTATTGATGTGGTGAATAACATTTATTGATATCTGTATATTGAACCAGCCTTGCATCCCAGGGATGAATTCTACTTAATCATGGTGCACAATTTTTTTGATGTGTTTTTGTATCCAGTTTGCCAGAATTATATTGAGGATTTTTGCATCTAGTTTCATTATAGATATTGGTCTGTAATTTTCTTTCTTTGAAGTGTCTTTGTCTGGTTTCATAATCAGGGTGATGTTGGTCTCATAGAATGAATTTGGAAGAGCTCCCTCTTTTTCTATTTCCTGAAATAAGTTGAAAAGTATTGGTATTAATTCTTCTTTAAAGGTTTTGTAAAACTCCGCTGTATACCCATCCGGTCCTGGGCTTTTCTTGGTTGGTAGTCTTTTGATTGCTTCTTCTATTTCATCCATTGATATTGGTCTGTTCAAATTTTGTGTATCCTCCTGACTCAGTCTGGGCAAATTATATGACTTAAGAAATTTATCGATGTCTTCACTATCTCCTATTTTATTGGAATATAGGGTTTCAAAATAATTTCTAATTGTCTTCTGTATTTATGTAGCATCTGTTGTGATATTGCCTTTTTCATCCCGTATGTTAGTAATTTGAGTTCTCTCTCTTCTTCTCTTCGTTAGCATGGCTAAGGGTCTGTCAATCTTATTTATTTTTTCAAAGAACCAACTTTTAGTTTTGTCAATTTTTTCAAGTTTCTCTTCTTTCAATTTCGTTGATTTCTGCTCTGCTTTTAATAATTTCTTGCCTTCTGCTACATTTGCTGTTGTTTTGCTCTTCCTTTTCTAGGGCTTTGAGATAAAGTGTGAGCTCATGTATTTGTTGTTTTTTTTCTTTTTTTGAGGAATGGCCTCCAGGCGATGAATTTCCCTCTTAAAACTGCTTTCATTGTGTCCCATAGATTCTGATATGTTGTGTCTGTATTTTCATTTATCTCTAAGAATTTTTTGATTTCCTCCTTTATGTCTTCTGTAACCCATTCGTCATTCAGTAACATATTGTTCATTTTCCATGTGATATAGGATTTTTTTTCCCTCTTTTATCATTGATTTCCAGTTTCATTCCATTATGATCCGATAAAATGCATGGTATTATCTCCACCCCTTTATATTTACTGAGGGTTGCCCTATGGCATAATATATGGTCTATTTTTGAGAAGGATCCATGTGCTACTGAGAAAAAAGTATATCCACTTGATTATGGTTGATATATTCTATATATGTCAGTTAAGTCTAGGTTATTGATTGTGATATTGAGTTCTATAGTTTCTTTATTCAACTTTTGTTTGGGTGATCTGTCCAATGGTGAGAGAGGTGTGTTGAAGTCACCCATAATTATTGTGTTGTGGTCTATTTGATTCTTGAACTTGAGGAGAATTTGTTTTATGAACATCACAGCACCCTTATTTGGTGCATAAATATTGATAATTATTATGTCTTGTTGGTGAATGGTTCCTTTTAACAGTATATAATGTCCTTCTTTATCCCTTTTGATTAACTTAGTCTTTATGTTGATTTTATTTGATATGAGGATGGCCACTCGTGCTTGCTTACCAGGACCGTGTGCGTGGTATATTTTTTTCCAACCTTTCACCTTCAGCCTGTGTATGTCTTTTCCAATCAGACGTGTTTCCTGGAGGCAGCATATTGTTGGATTTGTTTTTTTAATCCATGTTACCAGTCTATGTTGTTTTATTGGAGAGTTTTAAGCCATTAACATTTAGAGTTACTACAGATATATGGTTTCTACTTCCAGCCATGTTTGATTATTTACCTTTTTTATCTGTTTTTGTTTTTTTAATTTGGTTTGTTTCTCCATGATTAGCTTCCCTGCACCCTCTGGCTTTACTGAGGTCCTTCCCACTGTTGATTTTGATTATTGTTTTTCATTTCTTCCTCGTGTAGTGTTTTGCTCAAGATGCTTTGCAATGCTGGTTTTCTGGCTGCAAATTCTTTTAACTTTTGTTTATCATGAAAGATTTTTATTTTATTGTTGTACCTGAAGCTTAATTTTGCTGGATACAAAATTCTTGGTTGGCATCCATTGTCTTTCAGTGTTTGATATACATTGTTTCAGGATCTTCTTGCTTTCAGTGTCTGTAATAAAAAATCTGTTGTTTTTCTTATTGGTTTACCCCTAATGTAATCTGCCTCCTTTCTTTTATAGCTTTTAATATTTTCTCTTTGTTCTGCATATTGGATATCTTCATAACAATGTGTCTTGGCATTGATCTACTGTGATTTTGAATGATTGGTGTCCTGTATGCATCTACAATTTGTACATCCGTTTCCTTTTTTATTTCTGGAAAGTTTTCTATAATTATTTCATTCAGCAGGTCGCTCATTCCCTTGGTTTGAACCTCTATACCTTCCTCTATCCTTATGACTCTTAAGGTTTTTTTTTATGTTATCCCATATCTCTTGGATGTTTTTCTTGTGATTTTTTACCAGCCTTTCTGAGTTTGCTAGACTCTTTTCAAGATGATATATTTTGTCTTCATTATCTGACGTTCTGGCTTCTACTTGCTCCACTCTGTTAATGATACTCACATTTGAGTTTTTAATTTGGTTTA
Organism: Callospermophilus lateralis; assembly: GCF_048772815.1. Taxonomy (NCBI): domain Eukaryota; kingdom Metazoa; phylum Chordata; class Mammalia; order Rodentia; family Sciuridae; genus Callospermophilus; species Callospermophilus lateralis. The sequence goes on along the minus strand of NC_135310.1, from coordinate 131,371,614 downwards.
TAGTTTCCTTCATTTCTAGAATTATTGTATGATTTTTTTTAATAATCTCTATCTCTTGATAAAGATGCTATTTGCTTCTTTTATCTGTTTATGTAATTCATTTTCAATGTGTTCTTTCATTGTTTGAATTTGCTGTCTCATATCCTCTTTAAGATTCGATCCCATCTATCTAAGTTATTCCTTGAGTTCTTTATTTGACTATTTTTTTGATTCCCATAAGTCCTCCTGAATATTTAAGCTGTCCTGCATTGTTTGTACTCCTTTTCTTCCTTGCTTTTTCATGCTGCTCATGTTACTTCTTGTTCTGTTTGACTCCTGAGTTACTGTTTTCTCCTATAAATTTATTTGATGCTTGGGAGGAAAAGTATTAGAAGGGAAGGGAAGAAGTCACTAAAGAGAATGAGAGTAAACCGGTAGAATTCAAGGAAGGGGGAAAAAGGAAATTGAAAAGAAATGAAAAGACAAAAGAAAATGAATAGAAAATAAAAAAAGAAAAAAATTAAAAAAAATCAAAAAATAAAAATAAAAAATAAAAAACAATAATAATTATTAAATAAATAAAAAATAAAAAAACAAAAATTAAAAAAAAACAAATTAAAAAAATTAATAAATGTATTCTTAGAGTTTGATTAACTTCTCTTCCAGTAGGTGGAGCTGTGCCCACCGGGCCAAGCTTCTCCTCTCAATACAAGGGAACCAATCACTATGCATCAGCTCCTCCTCCCAGACTGGGCGGGTCTCCAATCCTGAGTGCCTAGGGCCTTTTCTTGTGTCTAGTTACTTCCCCACTTTTCCTCAAGCCAGGCCCCGCTCACCAGTGATGCGCACCACAATACTGGCTACACGCCAGGTCTGCTGCTCCCGGGAGCCCTATTTTCTTGAACGACTGGGCACACTCTCCCTGTTAGCCATTCCCTAAGACCCTAAGTTTGTGGAGCTTGGGGCTGAGAACCCTTAGCGTATTTTGCTTGCCCTCTGGTAGCCACGCCCCCAGTAGCTGGTGCAAGAGACCTCAGTTGTCAGCACTGGTGGGAGCGGTAGCCGGGGTCCCGCGCCGAAGGTCTGCGCCACTCCTGATTCCCTTGGTCTGACTATTGCGCTCACAGGAGAGCTGGGAGGGGCCCTTATGGTTTCCCCGCTATGTGGAGAGGGAAAGCTAGGGCTTTACACACCTGCCGTTGCTGGTTTCAATGAGGTTATCTCCTCTACCACATTCTGGTGACATCAGTTCTCTGCCATGGTGGTATCCCATGCAAATGGCGACAGTTCGTTCCCTTTGCTGGGTGACCAATGCAATGGGTGGGTCCTTAATGGCTCTCCCAAGCCCTGTCTCAATCGTGTGGCCACTGCCTATGAAGGCTCGGTTGGTATTAACCTCTGCAGGTTCAGAAAGGCCAACCAGTTGTTTCCTCGGGATCATTTAGTGCTGAGTCACAGTGGTTTGTCTGCACAGGTGAATGGGAGCCTGAATTCAGCCGATCCGGGCTCTGTGTGTGTTCTGAGAGGCCCAGACTTCTTGCCCCAGAGCCACGTCAGCTCAGCATTGCCTAGTGATCCTGAGCAAACACCACTTAGACGGTTTAAGACTCCCTATGCCCACACAGCTGAAGAGGTCAGAGACTTGATCTCTCCGCACCCGCCGCCATGTTGGATTCCCCCGAGATCCATTTTAAATATGACAGAATTCATTTGTATTTATATTCAATCTATATACACAGATGAAGGTAATCTTGAGAAATATTCTTTGTGCATTTTTATTATAATCCATCACAACAGATAAGTGTAGAATTTTCCACTTGTAGTGTCACATTAGTATTAAAAAATTTCAGATTTCAGAGATTTTTGGATTAAGGATGCTCAACCTTTAAGGATATTTTGAGCTTTGGGAGGAAAGACTTCAATTCTGCATTAAAAGCATAGCTATAAATGTTGCCTATAGTTGTTCTTAGTGCTTTCTTATATTATCCTGAGTCCTGATGCATTTGATGTGTATGCTATTTTCTTGGTCTGTAAAGATTATTCATTTTGGAAATGTAAAAGTAATCCAATTTAGTTAACCTTTAAGAAGCTCTGAAGAAAAGGCATATTGTTATATCAAAGTGAAATTGTATTCTATGTTCAATGGAAAGCATAGCAATATTGAGAGTGCCTTTTTCAAGAAAGTTAATTAGAAACATCATTTCTCAAAGAAATCAGACTAATTCTGAAGAACAAATAGAAAACATTAAAGCATTTTAAGTGTAATGATAAAGCACAGTTAAATCTTTAAGAAATATGGTTTAACCATGGTTTTCTCTAAACTAAAGATATCCTCATCTATGCTTAGCATGCTAATGGCTAGACAAGAAGTACATCCCCTTCTAAGAGGGATAATTAAACTAGATGTAAATTAGAATTATGCTTTAACAAATGCCTTTAGGTCTTAATATAAATCCAATATCTTTTCGAACTGTCATATTTAGAATTCCCAAGCCTTAGAGGAGACACAGAGGCCACTGGTAAAAATGGGTAGACTGAAGAAGCATTATATATGGTGGGATTGGAAAATTTGTCAGATTTGTTTGAAGAAAAAACAGTAGAACTTAAATTTAGATAACTAATTTCCTAGTCTAATATAAGAAGTAAACACTTCAGTATTGTGATTAAAATAAGTGTATTTTGAATAAATGCTTAAATTTTTACCTGAGCAAAAGTATGTATATAATATACATAAATACAAAATAACCTTCAATATGTACTGAGTATTCAAATAATCATTTAAGAATGTATTTCACAAAAAATAACCTCTGAACATGGTTATTTTTTTATTAAGATTTATATCATGCAAATTGTTTCAAAAGCTTTCTGGATGTAGCCATTTTAACTACTGATCTCAAGATCTTAGTATCGTCATATATATTGAAGTTTGGTTACTACATGCAGAGAATTAGGAGGCTGACCTAAATAATGACTGGTACTTTCTGTTATTTTATACAGACAGAAACTGAGTTCAATACTTCTCATTAATATTCTTTCAACCATTAGATTGTATTGTATATGTAACACTAACATCACCCTCCCTTCCCATACCAATTGTAATATATAATAATTTCATTTTCTATACTTTTCTGCTTTATTCGTTCATTTATTTTTGAATTTAGAAATGCTCCTTCTTATTGCCTACATCTTAAGACCTTCCTTAAAATGAACTATTATATTAAGTGAGAAAATACATTCTGTAAAATATAGTTCTTTCTATTGCTAAATAAAAATGCCCAATACCAAAGGAAACATAAAAAGAAATAAAATAACAAAGGATCTACAAAAACCTAAAAAACTAGTGAAGCCCTAAGCAACTTAATGACACCCTGTCTCAAAATTTTAAAAAATAAAGAAGACCTGGGATGTACCTCAGTGATCAAGTGCTCCTGGGTTCAATATCTAGTACTAAAAGCAAAACAAAACAAAACAAACAAACATACAAAGACAAAAAAGAATAAAAAATTAAGTTCTTACCAATCAGAAATTTCCTGTGATGAAAATGAATTAAGTATGCATTTGAAAGACATAGATGACTGACAGATAAGAAAACAAGCTCCAACTAAATGCTGACTACAAAGATTTATTTCATCTTTAAAGACTTTAGAGACTGAAAGGGAAGGGATGGAAAAAGACTGTCCAAAGAGAATGGAAACCAAAGGAGAACAGGATTAACAAAACTTACACCAGTTACAATAAACTTTAAGTCAAAAATCATAAAATTGAATGAAAAAAATCATTATATAATAATGATGCCAACTTCACCAAGGATATAATAATTGTAAATTAGATAAAATAAATATTAAAAGTCCTGAAGAGAGAGAATACAATAAAAGTAAGGGACTTCTAAACTCCATTTTCACCAATAGTCTGATTGTCCAAACAGAATTATCTATAAGGAAACATTGTTCTTAAGTCACACTTAAGACCAAGCGGACCTAAGGGACGGTCTATCTCAAAACATTGGAATACACATTCTTCTTAAGCACACAGAAGACATTCTCCAAGAAATATCATGTGTTAGCCCATAAAACTATTTCTAACTATTTAAAGAAGTTTGGAGTCATATCATGTAAACTTTTCTGAATAAAGTGTTATGAAATCAATAATTACAGGAGAAATTTACAAAGATTCCAAGTGCATGGAAATTAAGCAACATGCTGTTGTTTGAACAACCAATGAATCAAATAAAAATAATACTAAAAATACATTGAGACCAAAAAAAGATGAACATGCAACATTCCAAAGCTTGTGCAGAAGCAAATTAAGCTGAGACTGGAAATACAATAAAAATTATAATTTTAGCTATTTTAAAAGATAGTCAAAAATCATTAGATAGATTAAGAAAAAGGTAAAACTTCAAATAAACATAATCATATGTAAAAGAGGAGATACCACAGAAACACAAAGGACAATAACGTTACTATGCATAATTCATGCTTGTAATTAGGTAATCTAGAAGAAATATATAATTTCTTAGAGCCTTACAACCTATGAAAACAGAACCATGAAGAAATAGAAAATCAGAACAAACCAATAAGAAGTAAGGAGATAATAATCAATAACAACCCAAAGGACTTTAAATCACATACTACAGTGACACAGCCACATCATTGTATACAGCAGCTCAATTAGCAATAGCCAAGCTATGCAACCAACCTGGATGCCCTTTAACAGATGAATGAATTTTAAAAAAATGTGGTATATATGTACAATTGAATATTACTCAACTGTAATGAAATTATGACATTTACCAGTAAGTGGATGGAACTTGTCAATATCATGCTAAGTGAAATAAGTCAGTCTCAAAAAAGCAAGGGTTAAATATTCTCTCTGAGATATGGATGCTAACTCATTACAAGAAAGAGTAAGGAGGAGAAGTATAGAATTTTATTTGATTAGACAAAGGGCAATAAAGAAAAGGGAGGGAGATTGAAATAAGAAAGTAGAATGAATCATACATAACTTTCCTAAGTTTACATATGAATACATGACTAGGGTAACTCCACATTGTTTAACAACAAGAATGGGATCAAAATTTTAATGACTTGCACCCCATGTATATCTAATATATCAAAACACACCCTAATGTCATATAGATCTTAAAACAAAAATATTTTTAAAAGGCCTTATATGAAAAGCCTTCAATGAACCTCATACCCAATGGTGAAAAGTTGAAAGCCGGATGGGTATTCATTTTCACCATATTTTTTTCAACACAGTACTGCAGTCTTAGTCATAATTATTATGTGAGGAAGTGAAATTGTCACTATTTGTTCCATTAACAAAACTACTGGAACTAATTAGAGAATTTTATAAAGTTGTAAAATACAAAATCAACACCAAAAATCAATGTTTCTATGTACTAATAATGAACTATGTGATAAAATCTCATGAACACAATCTCGGAATTGGTTTCTTATATAACCAACTCAAAATGGATTAAACACTTAATGTAATATCAGAAACTGTAAAACTACTAGAAAAAATAGGGGAAATCTAAACAATATTGGTCTGGGTATTTTTTCAAGATGTGATCTGAAAAACATAAGCAACAAGATAGTGGAAGAGGGAGGGGAAGCCTGGGAAGAATAGACAAACTCTAGATAGGCAGAGGGGTTGGAGGAGAAGGGACAGGGCATGGGGTTATTAATGATGGTGGAATGTGATGGTCATTATTATCCAAAGTACAGGTATAAAGACACGAATTTGTGTGAATATACTGTGTATATAACCAGAGATATGAAAAATTGTGCTCTATATGTGTAATAAGAATTGTAATGCATTCTGCTGTCAAATATATATACATATATATATATATATATATATATATATATATATATATATATATGAAATATTGCTGGGATAAAAAAGAAAAAAAGTCAAATTAGTGAAAACTGAAAAGTTTCTGCACAACCAAGGAAACAATAAACACAAAGAGTCAATATATGGAATGAGAGAAAATCTTTGCAAACCATAAACCATCATCTGAAAAAAGGCTAATAATCAGAGTAAATAAGGAACTCAATTGTAAGAAAATAAATGACTCCATTACAAAAATAGGCAAAAGACATGAATACACTCTACTAAAAAGATGACCTTCAAATAGCCAACAGGTATATAAAAAATTCCTTGACAATGTGAATTACCAGAAAAATGCAAATTCAAACAGCTCACTATAGAACATAATTATCAAAAAAGAACAATGAAATCTAGTGTCTGCAAGGATGTGGAGAAAAATAACACTTGCACACTGTTGGTGGGAGCATAAGTCAGTTTATGCATTGGAAAAATCAATGTTAAAATACATAAAGACAGCTACTGAGTCATTGCAATTCCTTATCAAATTTATAATGTTATTTTCATTAAAATATATTAAACTATTCTGAAATTCTCATAGAATTATTAAGAAAGAAAACCAAAAGTCCAATATAACCAAGGTGGTTCAAAAAGAGCTACAGAGTTACCAAGAGAAACTGGAAACATTTCTCTACCTGATTAAAACTATACTTTGAACATATAGTAATAAAATCATGGTACTGATAAAAGAAAATAGACACAACAGCACATGGGACAGAATGGAGAGTCCAAATATGAACCCACAGACATAGTATGGGAAAACTGGATGTTCCTATAGAGGAGAATGGAATTGTGCTATTATCACATTATTTTCTTTGAGATTTTATCTAGGCTAATGCTTAAACTAACTACAACTTATTTATTTTATTAAAACCTTAGGTAAGCACCTATCACATTTTAAGTTGCATGTGTCCATTTATATTCAAAAACTAATCCTGTTGCAATTTCTAATGTTATTTTCAAGAAATTACATTTCCACTTGTTCTGTCTCAGTGAATGAACACTAACTTTCAACTTCAGTATGTTAATTTCTATTTTGAGTGATATATAAAATATTTTCTTTACCTACAGATCCAGGAGAGGTTTATTTCAGAATTACTCATTAAAGAAACCACTGAAGAATTGAAATGTTTTTCTCATATAAACCATCACTATTTTGCCCTGAGACCATTTAAAGAAAATTTTGAGGATGTATGCTCATTTACTTTTGTACTTTTCTAATTAAACCCTCCAAACTCATTTTCATAGTTTATGCTTTGTGGCTCTAATCTTCACCTATTTGTAGGAATTATGAAGCATTTTTGTGCCAGTTTTGTGCTACCGTTACAATTGGGTCCTGGCTTTTTCTCTACTTCTTGTCTCTCTGGACACAATGACCAATTAAACCCGAGGAACTCTTGAATCTCTAAGGCCTAGAGGACAGAACTGTGTGCAACATGGGTCCTTAAGAAATATTGGTTGGTTTTATTTAAAGGTACAGACACTTCTCATCAAGGTTGTTGATATCTGTAAAATGAGCATTTTGCTGTGGAAGTCTACTAGGAATCTGGTGAGAGCCTAGGTCAGTTAAAAATGCCTCAGTGATTGAAGACAATATGTATAATTTACTTTCATTTTATTGAAGACTTTTTTGTGTTTTGGTGTGCAGCCCAGGTTGTACCTAATTTCATTCTTGAGTAAAAGGTCACATGGTTGAAACTTAAAAAGTCATTGAGCTTATCAACCCATTGTCAGGTGCAACCACATTCCAGACCTGGCACAAAGAAAGATGTAGACAACTCTCTGTCCCAAAAAAAGTGTGAGTAGTATCCAATGCAGAAAATTGTGAGTGGAAAATGTCTCTCAATGTCATTTCATTCGTATATCACAATACATTAAATAATTAGAGTATCCAATTTGTGTTGGGAGCAGTGAATGAATTTTGGTCTTTGAATTGCCCAAAGACAGAGGCAATACCTCTCTTGGGAATTTCTCAGTGCTAAGGCACTGACGAAGATTGTCTAGTTGCTATGGTGGTGCCCTGTTCAAAGGGGAATCCTGTGCCAAACACAGGTTCCCTGGAGGAAGAGAATTATGGGTGCAAGCTTATAGCTCTAATTGGGCTACTCATACTACAAACTTGGTTCTGTTTATCTTAAAGAAACTTTCTCACAATAAATCATTTTGATGTTTAAACCTGTATAATAAATATGCTGAGTTTGCCTGTTGTCAGTTTTCCTCCTTCAGAGGTTGGCTGATCCACTGGGTCCCGGCCTTTTTTCTACTTCTCTGAATCCCCTTGCCCTACGGTACAGGAATCTGAATAAATGGGTGTGCAGGACTTGGCAGATTTGTTTTCTAGAAACCAATCCTTTTTATATTTTTATTATTTTTGAATGAACCCTCACTCATTATATCTCCATAGTTAGAAAGAGTCAGTGGGATGTCTAAATCTATATGCAAACTCAGGAAAGTCTAATCTATTATTTTTCAATTGAAACTTTTTTGCTTTATTTGCTAGAAGTAATGTATATCTATAGCTAATAAAGCCAGTGTTCAAATGAAAATATTATAAATATTTAAAATTGTGAGGACTTACAAGTCCTATTTTTAGCTTTAAAATAATCATACTGTTTTAGAGTCATATATATATATATATATATATATATATATATATATATATATATATATATATATATATATATATTCATTCTCATGTATCATTTCATCACCAATTTATATTTCATATGTCAGTTTTTCCAACTCTGGAAAATATTTTTCATTCAGTGGTAAAGTTGCTAACAGCTTACCTTTTTTTCCCATCCTTCTACAAAAAGCCTGTGAATACCTTTGCTTTTGAGATGTGTCTCTTTCAAACAACATATTACTTTAATCCATTCTGCCAATCTATGCCTTTTAGTGGGGGAGATGAAACTATTTACATTCAATGTGATTATGTATACATAATACATAATACATAATACATAATGTTTGTTATTTCTTGCACTTTTGGTCTGTTTGCTGTATTTTAGGTAGTCTTAATTTTCTTTTAATTAGTTGCTCTTCTATAGAGCTATATCCATTCATGAGCTTTGTTGTTGTTTTTTTTTTTTATTTCTACTCTATGTACTGTATCTCTTGTAGATCTGGCTTGTTATGATTAATTTTTTAGTTTATACTTACCATGTTAAGGTTTTATTTATATTTTGATTATGAAAGATACCTATGCTTGGCATAATCAATCTTGACTGGTAATTGTTTTCTTTCAAGACTGAAATGTTTTATTCTGAGCCCTCATTGATTTCAGGGTCTGAGGACAGAAATTTGAAATGAGCCTTACAAGTTTACTTCTAAATATGATCAGACATTTTTCTCTTACTGCTTTTAGTCTTTTTCCCTATTTTCTGTTGTAAGCATTTTGATCATAAACTGTCTTGGAAAGGTTTTTTTTTTTTTAATCTTGTCTATTTGGGGTTCAATTTGCTTTCTCTGTGTGGATATCCATCTCGTTTCTAATGTGAGGAAAATTTTCTGTATTGTTTCACCATAAAGATTCTTAAATAATGTATTCTCTATGTTCATGTTGGTTATTTTCCTTATTTATATATGACAGTGGAGTGCACTATAATTCTTATTACATATATAGAGCACAATTTTTCATATCTTTGGTTGTACACACAGTATATTCACACCAATCCCTGTCTTCATACCTGTACTTTAGATAATAATGATAATCACATTCCATCATCATTAATAACCCCACACCCCCTCCTTTCCCCTCCAACCCCTTTGCCATATCTAGAGTTATTCTATTCCTCCCATGTCCTGCTCCCTATGGAACTATGAATCAGTGTCCTTATATCAAAGAAAACATTCAGTATTTTTTTGGGGGGGGGGATTGGCTAACTTCACTTAGCATTATCTTCTCCAATGCCATCCATTTACATGCAAATGCCATGATTTTATTCTCTTTTATTTCTGAATAATACTCCATTGTGATACATATGCCACATTTATTTTTTATCCATTCATCTATTGAAGGGCATCTAGGTTGGTCCCACAATTTAGCTATTGTGAATTGTGCTGCTATAAACATTGATGTCCCTGTAGTATGCTGTTTTTAAGTCCTTTGGATATAAACTGAGGAATGGGATAGCTGGGACAAATGGTGATTTTATTCCCAATTTTCCAAGAAATCTCCATACTGCTTTCCATATTGGCTGCACCAATTTGCAGTCCCACCAGCAATGTATGACCTTTTTCCCCACATCCTCGACAACACTTATTGTTGTTTGTATGCATAATAGTTGCCATTCTGACTGGAGTGAGATCTTAGAGTGGTTTTGATTTGCAATACTCTAATTGCTAGTGATGATGAACATTTTTTCATGTGTTTGTTGATTGATTATATATTATCTTCTAAGAAGTGTCTCTTCAGGTCCTTGGCCCATTTATTGATTGGGTTATTTGTTTGTTTGTTTGTTTGTTTTTTGGTGTCTAGCTTTTTGAGTTTTTATATACCCTAGTGATTAGTGCTCTATCTGATGTGTGAGGGGTAAAGATTTGCTCTCAAGATGTAGGCTTTCTATTCACCTCCCAGATTGTTTCTTTTGCTGAGAAGAAACTTTTTAGTTTGACTCCATCCCATTTATTGATTCTCGATTTTAATTCTTATGCC